>NC_092717.1:255581269-255682504 GCF_047496885.1 Scyliorhinus torazame | reverse complement strand
AGCGAGTGGGATCAGAGCGAGTGGGAACAGAGCGAGTGGGATCAGAGCGAGTGGGAACAGAGCGAGTGGGAACAGAGCGAGTGGGATCGGAGCGAGTGGGATCGGAGCTGGGATCAGAGCGAGTGGGAACAGAGCGAGTGGGAACAGAGCGAGTGGGATCGGAGCGAGTGGGAACAGAGCGAGTGGGATCAGAGCGAGTGGGAACAGAGCGAGTGGGATCAGAGCGAGTGGAAACAGAGCGAGTGGGAACAGAGCGAGTGGGAACAGAGCGAGTGGGATCAGAGCGAGTGGGAACAGAGCGAGTGGGAACAGAGCGAGTGGGATCGGAGCGAGTGGGAACAGAGCGAGTGGGATCAGAGCGAGTGGGAACAGAGCGAGTGGAAACAGAGCGAGTGGGAACAGAGCGAGTGGGATCAGAGCGAGTGGAAACAGAGCGAGTGGGAACGGAGCGAGTGGGAACAGAGCGAGTGGGAACAGAGCGAGTGGGAACAGAGCGAGTGGGAACAGAGCGAGTGGGAAGGGAGCGAGTGGGAAGGGAGCGAGTGGGAAGGGAGCGAGTGGGAACAGAGCGAGTGGGAACAGAGCGAGTGGGAACAGAGCGAGTGGGAAGGGAGCGAGTGGGAAGGGAGCGAGTGGGAACAGAGCGAGTGGGATCAGAGCGAGTGGAAACAGAGCGAGTGGGAACAGAGCGAGTGGGAAGGGAGCGAGTGGGATCAGAGCGAGTGGGATCAGAGCGAGTGGGAAGGGAGCGAGTGGGATCGGAGCGAGTGGGAACGGAGCGAGTGGGATCAGAGGCGAGTGGGAAGGGAGCGAGTGGGAACAGAGCGAGTGGGAAGGGAGCGAGTGGGAACAGAGCGAGTGGGATCGGAGCGAGTGGGAACAGAGCGAGTGGGAAGGGAGCGAGTGGGAACAGAGCGAGTGGGAAGGGAGCGAGTGGGATCAGAGCGAGTGGGAAGGGAGCGAGTGGGATCAGAGCGAGTGGGAACAGAGCGAGTGGGAACAGAGCGAGTGGGATCGGAGCGAGTGGGAACAGAGCGAGTGGGAACAGAGCGAGTGGGAAGGGAGCGAGTGGGAACAGAGCGAGTGGGATCAGAGCGAGTGGAAACAGAGCGAGTGGGATCAGAGCGAGTGGGAACAGAGCGAGTGGGAACAGAGCGAGTGGGATCAGAGCGAGTGGAAACAGAGCGAGTGGGAACAGAGCGAGTGGTAACAGAGCGAGTGGGAACAGAGCGAGTGGGATCAGAGCGAGTGGAAACAGAGCGAGTGGGAACAGAGCGAGTGGGAACAGAGCGAGTGGGAACAGAGCGAGTGGGAACAGAGCGAGTGGGATCAGAGCGAGTGGGATCAGAGCGAGTGGGAACAGAGCGAGTGGGAACAGAGCGAGTGGGATCAGAGCGAGTGGAAACAGAGCAAGTGGGAACAGAGCGAGTGGGATCAGAGCGAGTGGGATCAGAGCGAGTGGGATCAGAGCGAGTGGGAACAGAGCGAGTGGGATCAGAGCGAGTGGGAACAGAGCGAGTGGGAACAGAGCGAGTGGGATCAGAGCGAGTGGGAACAGAGCGAGTGGGAACAGAGCGAGTGGGATCAGAGCGAGTGGGAACAGAGCGAGTGGGAACGGAGCGAGTGGGAACGGAGCGAGTGGGAAGGGAGCGAGTGGGAAGGGAGCGAGTGGGATCAGAGCGAGTGGGATCAGAGCGAGTGGGAACAGAGCGAGTGGGAACAGAGCGAGTGGGATCAGAGCGAGTGGGAAGGGAGCGAGTGGGAACAGAGCGAGTGGGATCAGAGCGAGTGGAATCAGAGCGAGTGGGAACGGAGCGAGTGGGATCAGAGCGAGTGGGAACAGAGCGAGTGGGAAGGGAGCGAGTGGGATCAGAGCGAGTGGGAAGGGAGCGAGTGGGATCAGAGCGAGTGGGAACAGAGCGAGTGGGAACAGAGCGAGTGGGAACAGAGCGAGTGGGATCAGAGCGAGTGGGAACAGAGCGAGTGGGAACAGAGCGAGTGGGATCAGAGCGAGTGGGAACAGAGCGAGTGGGATCAGAGCGAGTGGGATCAGAGCGAGTGGGAAGGGAGCGAGTGGGAACAGAGCGAGTGGGAACAGAGCGAGTGGGAAGGGAGCGAGTGGGAACAGAGCGAGTGGGAAGGGAGCGAGTGGGATCAGAGCGAGTGGGATCAGAGCGAGTGGGATCAGAGCGAGTGGGAAGGGAGCGAGTGGGATCAGAGCGAGTGGGATCAGAGCGAGTGGGAACAGAGCGAGTGGGAACAGAGCGAGTGGGAACAGAGCGAGTGGGAACAGAGCGAGTGGGATCAGAGCGAGTGGGAAGGGAGCGAGTGGGAACAGAGCGAGTGGGAACAGAGCGAGTGGGAACAGAGCGAGTGGGATCAGAGCGAGTGGGAGGGAGCGAGTGGGAAGGGAGCGAGTGGGATCAGAGCGAGTGGGATCAGAGCGAGTGGGATCAGAGCGAGTGGGATCAGAGCGAGTGGGAACAGAGCGAGTGGGAAGGGAGCGAGTGGGATCAGAGCGAGTGGGATCGGAGCGAGTGGGAACAGAGCGAGTGGGATCAGAGCGAGTGGAATCAGAGCGAGTGGGAACGGAGCGAGTGGGATCAGAGCGAGTGGGAACAGAGCGAGTGGGAAGGGAGCGAGTGGGATCAGAGCGAGTGGGAAGGGAGCGAGTGGGATCAGAGCGAGTGGGAACAGAGCGAGTGGGAACAGAGCGAGTGGGAACAGAGCGAGTGGGATCAGAGCGAGTGGGAACAGAGCGAGTGGGAACAGAGCGAGTGGGATCAGAGCGAGTGGGAACAGAGCGAGTGGGATCAGAGCGAGTGGGATCAGAGCGAGTGGGAAGGGAGCGAGTGGGAACAGAGCGAGTGGGAACAGAGCGAGTGGGAACAGAGCGAGTGGGAAGGGAGCGAGTGGGAACAGAGCGAGTGGGAAGGGAGCGAGTGGGATCAGAGCGAGTGGGATCAGAGCGAGTGGGATCAGAGCGAGTGGGAAGGGAGCGAGTGGGATCAGAGCGAGTGGGATCAGAGCGAGTGGGAACAGAGCGAGTGGGAACAGAGCGAGTGGGAACAGAGCGAGTGGGAACAGAGCGAGTGGGAACAGAGCGAGTGGGATCAGAGCGAGTGGGAAGGGAGCGAGTGGGAACAGAGCGAGTGGGAACAGAGCGAGTGGGAACAGAGCGAGTGGGATCAGAGCGAGTGGGAAGGGAGCGAGTGGGAAGGGAGCGAGTGGGATCAGAGCGAGTGGGATCAGAGCGAGTGGGATCAGAGCGAGTGGGATCAGAGCGAGTGGGAACAGAGCGAGTGGGAAGGGAGCGAGTGGGATCAGAGCGAGTGGGAACAGAGCGAGTGGGAACAGAGCGAGTGGGATCAGAGCGAGTGGGAACGGAGCGAGTGGGATCAGAGCGAGTGGGAAGGGAGCGAGTGGGAACAGAGCGAGTGGGAACAGAGCGAGTGGGAACGGAGCGAGTGGGAACAGAGCGAGTGGGATCAGAGCGAGTGGGAAGGGAGCGAGTGGGAACGGAGCGAGTGGGAACGGAGCGAGTGGGATCAGAGCGAGTGGGAACAGAGCGAGTGGGAACAGAGCGAGTGGGAAGGGAGCGAGTGGGAACGGAGCGAGTGGGAACGGAGCGAGTGGGAAGGGAGCGAGTGGGAACAGAGCGAGTGGGAACGGAGCGAGTGGGAACAGAGCGAGTGGGAAGGGAGCGAGTGGGAACAGAGCGAGTGGGAACAGAGCGAGTGGGAACGGAGCGAGTGGGAACAGAGCGAGTGGGATCAGAGCGAGTGGAAACAGAGCGAGTGGGAACAGAGCGAGTGGTAACAGAGCGAGTGGGATCAGAGCGAGTGGGATCAGAGCGAGTGGGATCAGAGCGAGTGGGAACAGAGCGAGTGGGAACAGAGCGAGTGGGATCAGAGCGAGTGGAAACAGAGCGAGTGGGAACAGAGCGAGTGGGAAGGGAGCGAGTGGGAACAGAGCGAGTGGGAACAGAGCGAGTGGTAACAGAGCGAGTGGGAACAGAGCGAGTGGGAACAGAGCGAGTGGTAACAGAGCGAGTGGGATCAGAGCGAGTGGGATCAGAGCGAGTGGGAACAGAGCGAGTGGGAACAGAGCGAGTGGGATCAGAGCGAGTGGAAACAGAGCGAGTGGGAACAGAGCGAGTGGGATCAGAGCGAGTGGGATCAGAGCGAGTGGTAACAGAGCGAGTGGGATCAGAGCGAGTGGAAACAGAGCGAGTGGGAACAGAGCGAGTGGTAACAGAGCGAGTGGGAACAGAGCGAGTGGGAACAGAGCGAGTGGGAACAGAGCGAGTGGGATCAGAGCGAGTGGGATCAGAGCGAGTGGTAACAGAGCGAGTGGGATCAGAGCGAGTGGGATCAGAGCGAGTGGGAACAGAGCGAGTGGGAACAGAGCGAGTGGGATCAGAGCGAGTGGGAACAGAGCGAGTGGGAACAGAGCGAGTGGGAACAGAGCGAGTGGGAACGGAGCGAGTGGGAACGGAGCGAGTGGGAAGGGAGCGAGTGGGAAGGGAGCGAGTGGGATCAGAGCGAGTGGGATCAGAGCGAGTGGGATCAGAGCGAGTGGGATCAGAGCGAGTGGGAACAGAGCGAGTGGGAACAGAGCGAGTGGGATCAGAGCGAGTGGGAAGGGAGCGAGTGGGAACAGAGCGAGTGGGATCAGAGCGAGTGGAATCAGAGCGAGTGGGAACGGAGCGAGTGGGATCAGAGCGAGTGGGATCAGAGCGAGTGGGATCGGAGCGAGTGGGATCAGAGCGAGTGGGAACAGAGCGAGTGGGAAGGGAGCGAGTGGGATCAGAGCGAGTGGGAAGGGAGCGAGTGGGATCAGAGCGAGTGGGATCAGAGCGAGTGGGAACAGAGCGAGTGGGAACAGAGCGAGTGGGAACGGACGAGTGGGATCGGAGCGAGTGGGATCAGAGCGAGTGGGAACAGAGCGAGTGGGAAGGGAGCGAGTGGGATCAGAGCGAGTGGGAACAGAGCGAGTGGGAACAGAGCGAGTGGGAACAGAGCGAGTGGGATCAGAGCGAGTGGGAACAGAGCGAGTGGGAACAGAGGGAGTGGGAACAGAGCGAGTGGGAAGGGAGCGAGTGGGATCAGAGCGAGTGGGAACAGAGCGAGTGGGATCAGAGCGAGTGGGATCAGAGCGAGTGGGAAGGGAGCGAGTGGGAACAGAGCGAGTGGGAACAGAGCGAGTGGGAACAGAGCGAGTGGGAACAGAGCGAGTGGGATCAGAGCGAGTGGGAACAGAGCGAGTGGGAAGGGAGCGAGTGGGAACAGAGCGAGTGGGAACAGAGCGAGTGGGAAGGGAGCGAGTGGGAACAGAGCGAGTGGGAAGGGAGCGAGTGGGAACAGAGCGAGTGGGAACAGAGCGAGTGGGAACAGAGCGAGTGGGAACAGAGCGAGTGGGAAGGGAGCGAGTGGGAACAGAGCGAGTGGGAAGGGAGCGAGTGGGATCAGAGCGAGTGGGAACAGAGCGAGTGGGATCAGAGCGAGTGGGAAGGGAGCGAGTGGGAACAGAGCGAGTGGGAACAGAGCGATTGGGAACAGAGCGAGTGGGATCAGAGCGAGTGGGAAGGGAGCGAGTGGGAAGGGAGCGAGTGGGATCAGAGCGAGTGGGATCAGAGCGAGTGGGATCAGAGCGAGTGGGATCAGAGCGAGTGGGAAGGGAGCGAGTGGGATCAGAGCGAGTGGGAACAGAGCGAGTGGGAACAGAGCGAGTGGGAACAGAGCGAGTGGGATCAGAGCGAGTGGGATCAGAGCGAGTGGGAACAGAGCGAGTGGGAACAGAGCGAGTGGGAAGGGAGCGAGTGGGAACGGAGCGAGTGGGAAGGGAGCGAGTGGGAACAGAGCGAGTGGGAACGGAGCGAGTGGGAACAGAGCGAGTGGGAAGGGAGCGAGTGGGAACAGAGCGAGTGGGAACAGAGCGAGTGGGAACAGAGCGAGTGGGAACAGAGCTAGTGGGAAGGGAGCGAGTGGGAACGGAGCGAGTGGGATCGGAGCGAGTGGGATCAGAGCGAGTGGGAACAGAGCGAGTGGGAACAGAGCGAGTGGGAACGGAGCGAGTGGGAACAGAGCGAGTGGGAAGGGAGCGAGTGGGAACAGAGCGAGTGGGAACAGAGCGAGTGGGAACAGAGCGAGTGGGAACAGAGCGAGTGGGAACGGAGCGAGTGGGATCGGAGCGAGTGGGATCAGAGCGAGTGGGAACAGAGCGAGTGGGAACAGAGCGAGTGGGATCGGAGCGAGTGGGAACAGAGCGAGTGGGATCAGAGCGAGTGGGAACAGAGCGAGTGGGATCAGAGCGAGTGGGAACAGAGCGAGTGGGAACAGAGCGAGTGGGATCGGAGCGAGTGGGAACAGAGCGAGTGGGATCAGAGCGAGTGGGAACAGAGCGAGTGGGATCAGAGCGAGTGGGAACGGAGCGAGTGGGAACAGAGCGAGTGGGAACAGAGCGAGTGGGAACAGAGCGAGTGGGATCAGAGCGAGTGGGAACAGAGCGAGTGGGAACAGAGCGAGTGGGATCGGAGCGAGTGGGATCAGAGCGAGTGGGAACAGAGCGAGTGGGATCAGAGCGAGTGGGAACAGAGCGAGTGGGAACAGAGCGAGTGGGAACAGAGCGAGTGGGATCTGAGCGAGTGGGAACAGAGCGAGTGGGAACGGAGCGAGTGGGAACGGAGCGAGTGGGATCGGAGCGAGTGGGAACAGAGCGAGTGGGAACAGAGCGAGTGGGATCAGAGCGAGTGGGAACGGAGCGAGTGGGAACGGAGCGAGTGGGAAGGGAGCGAGTGGGAACAGAGCGAGTGGGAACAGAGCGAGTGGGATCAGAGCGAGTGGGAACAGAGCGAGTGGGAACAGAGCGAGTGGGAACGGAGCGAGTGGGAACAGAGCGAGTGGGAACAGAGCGAGTGGGATCAGAGCGAGTGGGAACAGAGCGAGTAGGATCAGAGCGAGTGGGAACAGAGCGAGTGGGAACAGAGCGAGTGGGAACAGAGCGAGTGGGATCAGAGCGAGTGGGAACAGAGCGAGTGGGATCAGAGCGAGTGGGATCAGAGCGAGTGGGAACAGAGCGAGTGGGAACGGAGCGAGTGGGAAGGGAGCGAGTGGGAACAGAGCGAGTGGGAACAGAGCGAGTGGGATCAGAGCGAGTGGGAACAGAGCGAGTGGGAACAGAGCGAGTGGGATCGGAGCGAGTGGGAACAGAGCGAGTGGGATCAGAGCGAGTGGGAACAGAGCGAGTGGGATCAGAGCGAGTGGGATCAGAGCGAGTGGGATCAGAGCGAGTGGGAACAGAGCGAGTGGGAACGGAGCGAGTGGGAAGGGAGCGAGTGGGAACAGAGCGAGTGGGAACAGAGCGAGTGGGAACAGAGCGAGTGGGAACAGAGCGAGTGGGATCAGAGCGAGTGGGAACAGAGCGAGTGGGAACAGAGCGAGTGGGAACAGAGCGAGTGGGATCGGAGCGAGTGGGAACAGAGCGAGTGGGATCAGAGCGAGTGGGAACAGAGCGAGTGGGAACAGAGCGAGTGGGATCGGAGCGAGTGGGAACAGAGCGAGTGGGAACAGAGCGAGTGGGAACAGAGCGAGTGGGATCAGAGCGAGTGGGAACAGAGCGAGTGGGAACAGAGCGAGTGGGAACAGAGCGAGTGGGAACAGAGCGAGTGGGATCAGAGCGAGTGGGAACAGAGCGAGTGGGAACAGAGCGAGTGGGAACAGAGCGAGTGGAAACAGAGCAAGTGGGAACAGAGCGAGTGGGATCAGAGCGAGT
Source organism: Scyliorhinus torazame (assembly GCF_047496885.1). Classification (NCBI taxonomy): domain Eukaryota; kingdom Metazoa; phylum Chordata; class Chondrichthyes; order Carcharhiniformes; family Scyliorhinidae; genus Scyliorhinus; species Scyliorhinus torazame. The sequence goes on along the minus strand of NC_092717.1, from coordinate 255,674,731 downwards.
GGGAACAGAGCGAGTGGGAACAGAGCGAGTGGGATCGGAGCGAGTGGGAACAGAGCGAGTGGGATCAGAGCGAGTGGGAACAGAGCGAGTGGGAACAGAGCGAGTGGGATCAGAGCGAGTGGGAACAGAGCGAGTGGGAACAGAGCGAGTGGGAACGGAGCGAGTGGGATCAGAGCGAGTGGGAACAGAGCGAGTGGGAACAGAGCGAGTGGAAAGGGAGCGAGTGGGAACAGAGCGAGTGGGAACAGAGCGAGTGGGAACAGAGCGAGTGGGATCAGAGCGAGTGGGATCAGAGCGAGTGGGATCAGAGCGAGTGGGAACAGAGCGAGTGGGAACAGAGCGAGTGGGATCAGAGCGAGTGGGAACAGAGCGAGTGGGAACAGAGCGAGTGGGAACGGAGCGAGTGGGATCAGAGCGAGTGGGAACAGAGCGAGTGGGAACAGAGCGAGTGGAAAGGGAGCGAGTGGGAACAGAGCGAGTGGGAACAGAGCGAGTGGGAACAGAGCGAGTGGGATCAGAGCGAGTGGGATCAGAGCGAGTGGGATCAGAGCGAGTGGGAACAGAGCGAGTGGGATCAGAGCGAGTGGGAACAGAGCGAGTGGGAACAGAGCGAGTGGGAACGGAGCGAGTGGGATCAGAGCGAGTGGGAACAGAGCGAGTGGGAACAGAGCGAGTGGAAAGGGAGCGAGTGGGAACAGAGCGAGTGGGAACAGAGCGAGTGGGAACAGAGCGAGTGGGATCAGAGCGAGTGGGATCAGAGCGAGTGGGAACAGAGCGAGTGGGAACAGAGCGAGTGGGAACAGAGCGAGTGGGAACAGAGCGAGTGGGAACAGAGCGAGTGGGAACAGAGCGAGTGGGAACAGAGCGAGTGGGAACGGAGCGAGTGGGAAGGGAGCGAGTGGGAAGGGAGCGAGTGGGAACAGAGCGAGTGGGAAGGGAGCGAGTGGGAAGGGAGCGAGTGGGAACAGAGCGAGTGGGAACAGAGCGAGTGGGATCGGAGCGAGTGGGAACAGAGCGAGTGGGAACAGAGCGAGTGGGAACAGAGCGAGTGGGAAGGGAGCGAGTGGGAAGGGAGCGAGTGGGAAGGGAGCGAGTGGGAAGGGAGCGAGTGGGAACAGAGCGAGTGGGAAGGGAGCGAGTGGGAAGGGAGCGAGTGGGAACAGAGCGAGTGGGAACAGAGCGAGTGGGATCAGAGCGAGTGGGATCAGAGCGAGTGGAAACAGAGCGAGTGGGAACAGAGCGAGTGGGAAGGGAGCGAGTGGGAACAGAGCGAGTGGGAACAGAGCGAGTGGGAACAGAGCGAGTGGGATCAGAGCGAGTGGGAACAGAGCGAGTGGGAAGGGAGCGAGTGGGAAGGGAGCGAGTGGGATCAGAGCGAGTGGGAACAGAGCGAGTCGGATCGGAGCGAGTGGGAACGGAGCGAGTGGGATCAGAGCGAGTGGGAAGGGAGCGAGTGGGAACAGAGCGAGTGGGAAGGGAGCGAGTGGGAACAGAGCGAGTGGGATCGGAGCGAGTGGGAACAGAGCGAGTGGGAAGGGAGCGAGTGGGAACAGAGCGAGTGGGATCAGAGCGAGTGGGAACAGAGCGAGTGGGATCGGAGCGAGTGGGAACAGAGCGAGTGGGAACAGAGCGAGTGGGAACAGAGCGAGTGGGAAGGGAGCGAGTGGGAACAGAGCGAGTGGGATCGGAGCGAGTGGGAACAGAGCGAGTGGGAACAGAGCGAGTGGGAAGGGAGCGAGTGGGAACAGAGCGAGTGGGATCAGAGCGAGTGGGAACAGAGCGAGTGGGATCGGAGCGAGTGGGAACAGAGCGAGTGGGAACAGAGCGAGTGGGATCGGAGCGAGTGGGAACAGAGCAAGTGGGAACAGAGCGAGTGGGAACAGAGCGAGTGGGAAGGGAGCGAGTGGGAACAGAGCGAGTGGGATCAGAGCGAGTGGAAACAGAGCGAGTGGGAACAGAGCGAGTGGGAACAGAGCGAGTGGGATCGGAGCGAGTGGGAACAGAGCGAGTGGGAACAGAGCGAGTGGGAACAGAGCGAGTGGGAACAGAGCGAGTGGGATCGGAGCGAGTGGGAACAGAGCGAGTGGGAAGGGAGCGAGTGGGAACAGAGCGAGTGGGATCAGAGCGAGTGGGAACAGAGCGAGTGGGATCGGAGCGAGTGGGAACAGAGCGAGTGGGAACAGAGCGAGTGGGATCGGAGCGAGTGGGAACAGAGCGAGTGGGAAGGGAGCGAGTGGGAACAGAGCGAGTGGGATCAGAGCGAGTGGGAACAGAGCGAGTGGGATCGGAGCGAGTGGGAACAGAGCGAGTGGGAACAGAGCGAGTGGGATCGGAGCGAGTGGGAACAGAGCAAGTGGGAACAGAGCGAGTGGGAACAGAGCGAGTGGGAAGGGAGCGAGTGGGAACAGAGCGAGTGGGATCAGAGCGAGTGGAAACAGAGCGAGTGGGAACAGAGCGAGTGGGAACAGAGCGAGTGGGATCGGAGCGAGTGGGAACAGAGCGAGTGGGAACAGAGCGAGTGGGAACAGAGCGAGTGGGAACAGAGCGAGTGGGATCGGAGCGAGTGGGAACAGAGCGAGTGGGAACAGAGCGAGTGGGAACAGAGCGAGTGGGAACAGAGCGAGTGGGAACAGAGCGAGTGGGATCAGAGCGAGTGGGAACAGAGCGAGTGGGAAGGGAGCGAGTGGGAACAGAGCGAGTGGGATCAGAGCGAGTGGGAACAGAGCGAGTGGGATCGGAGCGAGTGGGAACAGAGCGAGTGGGAACAGAGCGAGTGGGATCGGAGCGAGTGGGAACAGAGCGAGTGGGAACAGAGCGAGTGGGAACAGAGCGAGTGGGAAGGGAGCGAGTGGGAACAGAGCGAGTGGGATCAGAGCGAGTGGAAACAGAGCGAGTGGGAACAGAGCGAGTGGGAACAGAGCGAGTGGGATCGGAGCGAGTGGGAACAGAGCGAGTGGGAACAGAGCGAGTGGGAACAGAGCGAGTGGGAACAGAGCGAGTGGGAACAGAGCGAGTGGGAACAGAGCGAGTGGGAAGGGAGCGAGTGGGAACAGAGCGAGTGGGATCAGAGCGAGTGGAAACAGAGCGAGTGGGAACAGAGCGAGTGGGAACAGAGCGAGTGGGAACAGAGCGAGTGGTAACAGAGCGAGTGGGAACAGAGCGAGTGGGAACGGAGCGAGTGGGATCGGAGCGAGTGGGAACGGAGCGAGTGGGAACAGAGCGAGTGGGAACAGAGCGAGTGGGAACAGAGCGAGTGGGAACAGAGCGAGTGGGAACAGAGCGAGTGGGAACAGAGCGAGTGGGAACAGAGCGAGTGGGAACAGAGCGAGTGGGAACAGAGCGAGTGGGATCAGAGCGAGTGGGAACAGAGCGAGTGGGAACAGAGCGAGTGGGAACAGAGCGAGTGGGAACAGAGCGAGTGGGAACAGAGCGAGTGGGATCAGAGCGAGTGGGATCAGAGCGAGTGGGAACAGAGCGAGTGGGAACAGAGCGAGTGGGAACAGAGCGAGTGGGAACAGAGCGAGTGGGAACAGAGCGAGTGGGAACAGAGCGAGTGGGAACAGAGCGAGTGGGAACAGAGCGAGTGGGAACAGAGCGAGTGGGATCAGAGCGAGTGGGAACAGAGCGAGTGGGAACAGAGCGAGTGGGATCAGAGCGAGTGGGAACAGAGCGAGTGGGAACAGAGCGAGTGGGAACAGAGCGAGTGGGAACAGAGCGAGTGGGAACAGAGCGAGTGGGATCAGAGCGAGTGGGAACAGAGCGAGTGGGAACAGAGCGAGTGGGAACAGAGCGAGTGGGAACAGAGCGAGTGGGATCAGAGCGAGTGGGAACAGAGCGAGTGGGAACAGAGCGAGTGGGAACAGAGCGAGTGGGAACAGAGCGAGTGGGATCAGAGCGAGTGGGAACAGAGCGAGTGGGAACAGAGCGAGTGGGAACAGAGCGAGTGGGAACAGAGCGAGTGGGAACAGAGCGAGTGGGAACAGAGCGAGTGGGAAGGGAGCGAGTGGGAACAGAGCGAGTGGGATCAGAGCGAGTGGGATCAGAGCGAGTGGGAACAGAGCGAGTGGGAAGGGAGCGAGTGGGATCAGAGCGAGTGGGATCAGAGCGAGTGGGAACAGAGCGAGTGGGATCAGAGCGAGTGGGAACAGAGCGAGTGGGAAGGGAGCGAGTGGGATCAGAGCGAGTGGGAAGGGAGCGAGTGGGATCAGAGCGAGTGGGAACAGAGCGAGTGGGAACAGAGCGAGTGGGAACAGAGCGAGTGGGAAGGGAGCGAGTGGGATCAGAGCGAGTGGGAACAGAGCGAGTGGGATCAGAGCGAGTGGGATCAGAGCGAGTGGGAAGGGAGCGAGTGGGAAGGGAGCGAGTGGGAACAGAGCGAGTGGGAAGGGAGCGAGTGGGAACAGAGCGAGTGGGATCAGAGCGAGTGGGAAGGGAGCGAGTGGGAACAGAGCGAGTGGGAACAGAGCGAGTGGGAAGGGAGCGAGTGGGAACAGAGCGAGTGGGAACAGAGCGAGTGGGATCAGAGCGAGTGGGAAGGGAGCGAGTGGGAAGGGAGCGAGTGGGAACAGAGCGAGTGGGATCAGAGCGAGTGGGAAGGGAGCGAGTGGGAACAGAGCGAGTGGGAACAGAGCGAGTGGGAAGGGAGCGAGTGGGAAGGGAGCGAGTGGGAACAGAGCGAGTGGGAAGGGAGCGAGTGGGATCAGAGCGAGTGGGAACAGAGCGAGTGGGATCAGAGCGAGTGGGAAGGGAGCGAGTGGGAACAGAGCGAGTGGGAACAGAGCGAGTGGGAACAGAGCGAGTGGGATCAGAGCGAGTGGGAAGGGAGCGAGTGGGAAGGGAGCGAGTGGGAACAGAGCGAGTGGGAACAGAGCGAGTGGGAACAGAGCGAGTGGGAACAGAGCGAGTGGGAACAGAGCGAGTGGGAACGGAGCGAGTGGGAACAGAGCGAGTGGGAACAGAGCGAGTGGGAACAGAGCGAGTGGGAACAGAGCGAGTGGGAACAGAGCGAGTGGGAACAGAGCGAGTGGGATCAGAGCGAGTGGGATCGGAGCGAGTGGGATCAGAGCGAGTGGGAACAGAGCGAGTGGGAACAGAGCGAGTGGGAACAGAGCGAGTGGGATCAGAGCGAGTGGGATCAGAGCGAGTGGGAACAGAGCGAGTGGGATCAGAGCGAGTGGGATCAGAGCGAGTGGGAACAGAGCGAGTGGGAACAGAGCGAGTGGGAAGGGAGCGAGTGGGAAGGGAGCGAGTGGGAAGGGAGCGAGTGGGAACAGAGCGAGTGGGAACAGAGCGAGTGGGAACAGAGCGAGTGGGAACGGAGCGAGTGGGAACAGAGCGAGTGGGAAGGGAGCGAGTGGGAACAGAGCGAGTGGGAACAGAGCGAGTGGGAACAGAGCGAGTGGGAACAGAGCGAGTGGGAACAGAGCGAGTGGGAACAGAGCGAGTGGGAACAGAGCGAGTGGGAAGGGAGCGAGTGGGAACGGAGCGAGTGGGATCGGAGCGAGTGGGATCAGAGCGAGTGGGAACAGAGCGAGTGGGAACAGAGCGAGTGGGAACAGAGCGAGTGGGAACGGAGCGAGTGGGAACAGAGCGAGTGGGAAGGGAGCGAGTGGGAACAGAGCGAGTGGGAACAGAGCGAGTGGGAACAGAGCGAGTGGGAACAGAGCGAGTGGGAACGGAGCGAGTGGGAACAGAGCGAGTGGGAAGGGAGCGAGTGGGAACGGAGCGAGTGGGATCGGAGCGAGTGGGATCAGAGCGAGTGGGAACAGAGCGAGTGGGAACAGAGCGAGTGGGAACAGAGCGAGTGGGAACGGAGTGAGTGGGAACGGAGCGAGTGGGAACGGAGCGAGTGGGAACAGAGCGAGTGGGAAGGGAGCGAGTGGGAACGGAGCGAGTGGGAACAGAGCGAGTGGGAACAGAGCGAGTGGGAACAGAGCGAGTGGGAACAGAGCGAGTGGGAACAGAGCGAGTGGGAACAGAGCGAGTGGGAACGGAGCGAGTGGGAACAGAGCGAGTGGGAACAGAGCGAGTGGGATCAGAGCGAGTGGAAACAGAGCGAGTGGGAACAGAGCGAGTGGGAACAGAGCGAGTGGGAACAGAGCGAGTGGAAACAGAGCGAGTGAGAACAGAGCGAGTGGGATCAGAGCGAGTGGGATCGGAGCGAGTGGGATCGGAGCGAGTGGAAACAGAGCGAGTGAGAACAGAGCGAGTGGGATCAGAGCGAGTGGAAACAGAGCGAGTGGGAACAGTGCGAGTGGGAACAGAGCGAGTGGGAACAGAGCGAGTGGGAACGGAGCGAGTGGGAACAGAGCGAGTGGGAACAGAGCGAGTGGGAACGGAGCGAGTGGGAACAGAGCGAGTGGGAAGGGAGCGAGTGGGAAGGGAGCGAGTGGGAAGGGAGCGAGTGGGATCAGAGCGAGTGGGAACAGAGCGAGTGGAAACAGAGCGAGTGGGATCAGAGCGAGTGGGATCAGAGCGAGAGGGAACGGAGCGAGTGGGAACAGAGCGAGTGGGATCAGAGCGAGTGGAAACAGAGCGAGTGGGAAGGGAGCGAGTGGGAAGGGAGCGAGTGGAAACAGAGCGAGTGGGAAGGGAGCGAGTGGAAACAGAGCGAGTGGGATCAGAGCGAGTGGAAACAGAGCGAGTGGGAACAGAGCGAGTGGGAACAGAGCGAGTGGAAACAGAGCGAGTGGAAACAGAGCGAGTGGGATCAGAGCGAGTGGAAACAGAGCGAGTGGGAACAGAGCGAGTGGGAACAGAGCGAGTGGGAACAGAGCGAGTGGGATCAGAGCGAGTGGGAACAGAGCGAGTGGGAACAGAGCGAGTGGGAACAGAGCGAGTGGGAACAGAGCGAGTGGGAACAGAGCGAGTGGGAACAGAGCGAGTGGGAACAGAGCGAGTGGAAACAGAGCGAGTGGGAACAGAGCGAGTGGGAACAGAGCGAGTGGGAACAGAGCGAGTGGGAACGGAGCGAGTGGGAACAGAGCGAGTGGGAACAGAGCGAGTGGGAAGGGAGCGAGTGGGAAGGGAGCGAGTGGGAAGGGAGCGAGTGGGATCAGAGCGAGTGGGAACAGAGCGAGTGGAAACAGAGCGAGTGGGATCAGAGCGAGTGGGATCAGAGCGAGAGGGAACGGAGCGAGTGGGATCAGAGCGAGTGGAAACAGAGCGAGTGGGATCAGAGCGAGTGGAAACAGAGCGAGTGGGAAGGGAGCGAGTGGGAAGGGAGCGAGTGGAAACAGAGCGAGTGGGAAGGGAGCGAGTGGAAACAGAGCGAGTGGGATCAGAGCGAGTGGAAACAGAGCGAGTGGGAACAGAGCGAGTGGAAACAGAGCGAGTGGGAACAGAGCAAGTGGGAACAGAGCGAGTGGAAACAGAGCGAGTGGGAACAGAGCAAGTGGGAACAGAGCGAGTGGGATCAGAGCGAGTGGGAACAGAGCGAGTGGGAACAGAGCGAGTGGGAAGGGAGCGAGTGGGATCAGAGCGAGTGGGAACAGAGCGAGTGGGAACAGAGCGAGTGGGAACAGAGCGAGTGGGAACAGAGCGAGTGGAAACAGAGCGAGTGGGAACAGAGCAAGTGGGAACAGAGCGAGTGGGATCAGAGCGAGTGGGAACAGAGCGAGTGGGATCAGAGCGAGTGGGAACAGAGCGAGTGGGAACAGAGCGAGTGGGATCAGAGCGAGTGGGAACAGAGCGAGTGGGATCAGAGCGAGTGGGAACAGAGCGAGTGGGAACGGAGCGAGTGGGATCAGAGCGAGTGGGAACAGAGCGAGTGGGAAGGGAGCGAGTGGGAAGGGAGCGAGTGGGATCAGAGCGAGTGGGAACAGAGCGAGTGGGAAGGGAGCGAGTGGGAAGGGAGCGAGTGGGATCAGAGCGAGTGGGAACAGAGCGAGTGGGATCAGAGCGAGTGGGAACGGAGCGAGTGGGAACAGAGCGAGTGGGAACAGAGCGAGTGGAAACAGAGCGAGTGGGAAGGGAGCGAGTGGAAACAGAGCGAGTGGGATCAGAGCGAGTGGAAACAGAGCGAGTGGGAACAGAGCGAGTGGAAACAGAGCGAGTGGAAACAGAGCGAGTGGGATCAGAGCGAGTGGGATCAGAGCGAGTGGGAAGGGAGCGAGTGGGAACAGAGCGAGTGGGATCAGAGCGAGTGGGAACAGAGCGAGTGGGAACAGAGCGAGTGGGAACAGAGCGAGTGGGATCAGAGCGAGTGGGAACAGAGCGAGTGGGAACAGAGCGAGTGGGATCAGAGCGAGTGGGAACAGAGCGAGTGGGATCAGAGCGAGTGGGAACAGAGCGAGTGGGAACAGAGCGAGTGGGAACAGAGCGAGTGGGAACAGAGCGAGTGGGATCAGAGCGAGTGGGAACAGAGCGAGTGGGATCAGAGCGAGTGGGAACAGAGCGAGTGGGAACGGAGCGAGTGGGAACAGAGCGAGTGGGAACAGAGCGAGTGGAAACAGAGCGAGTGGGAACAGAGCGAGTGGGAAGGGAGCGAGTGGGAACAGAGCGAGTGGACACAGAGCGAGTGGGATCAGAGCGAGTGGGAACAGAGCGAGTGGGAACAGAGCGAGTGGGAACAGAGCGAGTGGAAACAGAGCGAGTGGGAACAGAGCGAGTGGGAACAGAGCGAGTGGGAAGGGAGCGAGTGGGAACAGAGCGAGTGGGAACAGAGCGAGTGGGAAGGGAGCGAGTGGGAAGGGAGCGAGTGGGAACAGAGCGAGTGGGAACAGAGCGAGTGGGAACAGAGCGAGTGGACACAGAGCGAGTGGGATCAGAGCGAGTGGGAACAGAGCGAGTGGGAACAGAGCGAGTGGGAACAGAGCGAGTGGGATCAGAGCGAGTGGGAAGGGAGCGAGTGGGAAGGGAGCGAGTGGGATCAGAGCGAGTGGGAACAGAGCGAGTGGGATCAGAGCGAGAGGGAACGGAGCGAGTGGGAACAGAGCGAGTGGCAACAGAGCGAGTGGGAACGGAGCGAGTGGAAACAGAGCGAGTGGGAACAGAGCGAGTGGGAACAGAGCGAGTGGGAACAGAGCGAGTGGGATCAGAGCGAGTGGGAACGGAGCGAGTGGGATCAGAGCGAGTGGGAACAGAGCGAGTGGAAACAGAGCGAGTGGGAACAGAGCGAGTGGGAACGGAGCAAGTGGGATCAGAGCGAGTGGGAACAGAGCGAGTGGGATCAGAGCGAGTGGGAACAGAGCGAGTGGGAACAGAGCGAGTGGGATCAGAGCGAGTGGGAACAGAGCGAGTGGGAACAGAGCGAGTGGAAACGGAGCGAGTGGGAACAGAGCGAGTGGGAACAGAGCGAGTGGGAACAGAGCGAGTGGGAACAGAGCGAGTGGGAACGGAGCGAGTGGGAACAGAGCGAGTGGGAACAGAGCGAGTGGGAACAGAGCGAGTGGGATCAGAGCGAGTGGGAACAGAGCGAGTGGGAACAGAGCGAGTGGGAACCGAGCGAGTGGAAACGGAGCGAGTGGGAACAGAGCGAGTGGGAACGGAGCGAGTGGGAACGGAGCGAGTGGGAACAGAGCGAGTGGGAACGGAGCGAGTGGGAACGGAGCGAGTGGGAACAGAGCGAGTGGGAACGGAGCGAGTGGGAACAGAGCGAGTGGAAACGGAGCGAGTGGGAACAGAGCGAGTGGGAACAGAGCGAGTGGAAACAGAGCGAGTGGGAACAGAGCGAGTGGAAACAGAGCGAGTGGGAACAGAGCGAGTGGGAACAGAGCGAGTGGGATCAGAGCGAGTGGGAACAGAGCGAGTGGGAACAGAGCGAGTGGGAACAGAGCGAGTGGGATCAGAGCGAGTGGAAACGGAGCGAGTGGGAACAGAGCGAGTGGGATCGGAGCGAGTGGGATCAGAGCGAGTGGGAAGGGAGCGAGTGGGAACAGAGCGAGTGGGATCAGAGCGAGTGGGAACAGAGCGAGTGGGATCGGAGCGAGTGGGAACAGAGCGAGTGGGATCGGAGCGAGTGGGAACAGAGCGAGTGGGATCAGAGCGAGTGGGAACAGAGCGAGTGGGAAGGGAGCGAGTGGGAACGGAGCGAGTGGGAAGGGAGCGAGTGGGAACAGAGCGAGTGGGAACAGAGCGAGTGGGAACAGAGCGAGTGGGAACAGAGCGAGTGGGAACAGAGCGAGTGGGAACAGAGCGAGTGGGATCAGAGCGAGTGGGAACAGAGCGAGTGGGAAGGGAGCGAGTGGGAACAGAGCGAGTGGGAAGGGAGCGAGTGGGAACAGAGCGAGTGGGAACAGAGCGAGTGGGAACAGAGCGAGTGGGAACAGAGCGAGTGGGAACAGAGCGAGTGGGAACAGAGCGAGTGGAAAGGGAGCGAGTGGGAACGGAGCGAGTGGGATCAGAGCGAGTGGGAACAGAGCGAGTGGGAACAGAGCGAGTGGGAACAGAGCGAGTGGGAACAGAGCGAGTGGGAACAGAGCGAGTGGGAACAGAGCGAGTGGGAACAGAGCGAGTGGGAACAGAGCGAGTGGGAACAGAGCGAGTGGGAACAGAGCGAGTGGGAACAGAGCGAGTGGGAACAGAGCGAGTGGGAACAGAGCGAGTGGGAACAGAGCGAGTGGGAACAGAGCGAGTGGGATCAGAGCGAGTGGGAACAGAGCAAGTGGGATCAGAGCGAGTGGGAACAGAGCGAGTGGGAACGGAGCGAGTGGGAACAGAGCGAGTGGGAACAGAGCGAGTGGGAACAGAGCGAGTGGGATCAGAGCGAGTGGGAACAGAGCGAGTGGGAACAGAGCGAGTGGGATCAGAGCGAGTGGGAACAGAGCGAGTGGGATCAGAGCGAGTGGGAACAGAGCGAGTGGGAACAGAGCGAGTGGGAACAGAGCGAGTGGGAACAGAGCGAGTGGGAACAGAGCGAGTGGGATCAGAGCGAGTGGGAACAGAGCGAGTGGGAACAGAGCGAGTGGGAACAGAGCGAGTGGGAACAGAGCGAGTGGGAACAGAGCGAGTGGGATCAGAGCGAGTGGGAACAGAGCGAGTGGGAACAGAGCGAGTGGGATCAGAGCGAGTGGGAACAGAGCGAGTGGGAACAGAGCGAGTGGGAACAGAGCGAGTGGGAACAGAGCGAGTGGGAACAGAGCGAGTGGGATCAGAGCGAGTGGGATCAGAGCGAGTGGGAACAGAGCGAGTGGGATCAGAGCGAGTGGGAACAGAGCGAGTGGGAACAGAGCGAGTGGGAACAGAGCGAGTGGGATCAGAGCGAGTGGGAACAGAGCGAGTGGGAACAGAGCGAGTGGGAAGGGAGCGAGTGGGAAGGGAGCGAGTGGGAAGGGAGCAAGTGGGAACAGAGCGAGTGGGAAGGGAGCGAGTGGGATCAGAGCGAGTGGGAACAGAGCGAGTGGGAAGGGAGCGAGTGGGAACAGAGCGAGTGGGTACAGAGCGAGTGGGAATCAGAGCGAGTGGGAACAGAGCGAGTGGGAACAGAGCGAGTGGGAAGGGAGCGAGTGGGAAGGGAGCAAGTGGGAACAGAGCGAGTGGGAACAGAGCGAGTGGGAAGGGAGCGAGTGGGAACAGAGCGAGTGGGAAGGGAGCGAGTGGGAAGGGAGCAAGTGGGAACAGAGCGAGTGGGAACAGAGCGAGTGGGAAGGGAGCGAGTGGGAAGGGAGCGAGTGGGAAGGGAGCGAGTGGGAACGGAGCGAGTGGGAACAGAGCGAGTGGGAAGGGAGCGAGTGGGAACAGAGCGAGTGGGAAGGGAGCGAGTGGGAAGGGAGCAAGTGGGAAGGGAGCAAGTGGGAACAGAGCGAGTGGGAACAGAGCGAGTGGGAAGGGAGCGAGTGGGAAGGGAGCGAGTGGGAACGGAGCGAGTGGGAACAGAGCGAGTGGGAAGGGAGCGAGTGGGAACAGAGCGAGTGGGAAGGGAGCGAGTGGGAAGGGAGCAAGTGGGAACAGAGCGAATGGGAAGGGAGCGAGTGGGATCAGAGCGAGTGGGAACAGAGCGAGTGGGAAGGGAGTGAGTGGGAAGGGAGCGAGTGGGAACGGAGCGAGTGGGAACAGAGCGAGTGGGAAGGGAGCGAGTGGGAAGGGAGCGAGTGGGAACAGAGCGAGTGGGAAGGGAGCGAGTGGGAAGGGAGCAAGTGGGAAGGGAGCAAGTGGGATCAGAGCGAGTGGGAACAGAGCGAGTGGGATCAGAGCGAGTGGGAACAGAGCGAGTGGGAACAGAGCGAGTGGGATCAGAGCGAGTGGGAACAGAGCGAGTGGGAACAGAGCGAGTGGGAACGGAGCGAGTGGGAACAGAGCGAGTGGGAACAGAGCGAGTGGGATCAGAGCGAGTGGGAACAGAGCGAGTGGGAACAGAGCGAGTGGGATCAGAGCGAGTGGGAACAGAGCGAGTGGGAAGGGAGCGAGTGGGATCAGAGCGAGTGGGAACAGAGCGAGTGGGAACAGAGCGAGTGGGAACAGAGCGAGTGGGAACAGAGCGAGTGGGAACAGAGCGAGTGGGATCGGAGCGAGTGGGAACAGAGCGAGTGGGATCGGAGCGAGTGGAAACAGAGCGAGTGGGAACAGAGCGAGTGGGAACAGAGCGAGTGGGAACAGAGCGAGTGGGAACAGAGCGAGTGGGATCGGAGCGAGTGGGATCAGAGCGAGTGGAAACAGAGCGAGTGGGAACAGAGCGAGTGGAATCAGAGCGAGTGGGAACAGAGCGAGTGGGAACAGAGCGAGTGGGAACAGAGCGAGTGGGAACAGAGCGAGTGGGAACAGAGCGAGTGGGAACAGAGCGAGTGGGATCGGAGCGAGTGGGAACGGAGCGAGTGGGATCAGAGCGAGTGGGAACAGAGCGAGTGGGATCAGAGCGAGTGGGATCAGAGCGAGTGGGAACAGAGCGAGTGGGAAGAGAGCGAGTGGGAACAGAGCGAGTGGGAAGAGAGCGAGTGGGAACAGAGCGAGTGGAAACAGAGCGAGTGGGATCAGAGCGAGTGGGAACAGAGCGAGTGGGAACAGAGCGAGTGGGAACGGAGCGAGTGGGAAGGGAGCGAGTGGGAACAGAGCGAGTGGGATCAGAGCGAGTGGGAAGGGAGCGAGTGGGAACGGAGCGAGTGGGATCAGAGCGAGTGGGAACAGAGCGAGTGGGATCAGAGCGAGTGGGAAGGGAGCGAGTGGGATCAGAGCGAGTGGGAACAGAGCGAGTGGGAAGGGAGCGAGTGGGAACAGAGCGAGTGGGATCAGAGCGAGTGGGAACAGAGCGAGTGGGAACAGAGCGAGTGGGAACAGAGCGAGTGGGATCAGAGCGAGTGGGAAGGGAGCGAGTGGGAACGGAGCGAGTGGGATCAGAGCGAGTGGGAACAGAGCGAGTGGGATCGGAGCGAGTGGGAACGGAGCGAGTGGGATCAGAGCGAGTGGGAACAGAGCGAGTGGGAACAGAGCGAGTGGGAACAGAGCGAGTGGGAACAGAGCGAGTGGGAACAGAGCGAGTGGGAACAGAGCGAGTGGGATCGGAGCGAGTGGGAACGGAGCGAGTGGGAACGGAGCGAGTGGGAACAGAGCGAGTGGGATCGGAGCGAGTGGGAACGGAGCGAGTGGGATCAGAGCGAGTGGGAACAGAGCGAGTGGGATCAGAGCGAGTGGGAACAGAGCGAGTGGGAACAGAGCGAGTGGGAACAGAGCGAGTGGGATCGGAGCGAGTGGGATCAGAGCGAGTGGGAACAGAGCGAGTGGGAACAGAGCGAGTGGGATCGGAGCGAGTGGGAACGGAGCGAGTGGGAACGGAGCGAGTGGGAACGGAGCGAGTGGGAACGGAGCGAGTGGGAACAGAGCGAGTGGGAACAGAGCGAGTGGGATCAGAGCGAGTGGGAACAGAGCGAGTGGGATCAGAGCGAGTGGGAACAGAGCGAGTGGGAACAGAGCGAGTGGGATCGGAGCGAGTGGGAACAGAGCGAGTGGGATCGGAGCGAGTGGGAACAGAGCGAGTGGGATCGGAGCGAGTGGGAACAGAGCGAGTGGGAACAGAGCGAGTGGGAACAGAGCGAGTGGGAACAGAGCGAGTGGGAACAGAGCGAGTGGGATCAGAGCGAGTGGGAACAGAGCGAGTGGGATCAGAGCGAGTGGGATCAGAGCGAGTGGGAACAGAGCGAGTGGGAAGGGAGCGAGTGGGAACAGAGCGAGTGGGAACGGAGCGAGTGGGAACGGAGCGAGTGGGAACAGAGCGAGTGGAATCAGAGCGAGTGGGAACAGAGCGAGTGGGAACAGAGCGAGTGGGATCAGAGCGAGTGGGATCAGAGCGAGTGGGAACGGAGCGAGTGGGAACAGAGCGAGTGGGATCAGAGCGAGTGGGATCAGAGCGAGTGGGAACAGAGCGAGTGGGAACAGAGCGAGTGGAAACGGAGCGAGTGGAAACGGAGCGAGTGGGAACGGAGCGAGTGGGATCAGAGCGAGTGGGATCAGAGCGAGTGGAAACGGAGCGAGTGGGAACAGAGCGAGTGGGAACAGAGCGAGTGGGAAGGGAGCGAGTGGGAACAGAGCGAGTGGGAACAGAGCGAGTGGGAAGGGAGCGAGTGGGAACAGAGCGAGTGGGATCAGAGCGAGTGGGATCAGAGCGAGTGGGAACAGAGCGAGTGGGAACAGAGCGAGTGGGAACAGAGCGAGTGGGATCAGAGCGAGTGGGAACAGAGCGAGTGGGAAGGGAGCGAGTGGGAACGGAGCGAGTGGGAACAGAGCGAGTGGGAACAGAGCGAGTGGGAACAGAGCAAGTGGGAACAGAGCGAGTGGGATCAGAGCAAGTGGGAACAGAGCGAGTGGGAACAGAGCGAGTGGGAACAGAGCGAGTGGGAACAGAGCAAGTGGGAACAGAGCGAGTGGGAACAGAGCGAGTGGGAAGGGAGCGAGTGGGAACAGAGCGAGTGGGAACAGAGCGAGTGGGAACAGAGCGAGTGGGAACAGAGCGAGTGGGATCAGAGCGAGTGGGATCAGAGCGAGTGGGAACAGAGCGAGTGGGAACTGAGCGAGTGGGAACTGAGCGAGTGGGAACAGAGCGAGTGGGAACAGAGCGAGTGGGATCAGAGCGAGTGGGAACAGAGCGAGTGGGAACAGAGCGAGTGGGAACAGAGCGAGTGGGAACAGAGCGAGTGGGAACAGAGCGAGTGGGATCAGAGCGAGTGGGAACAGAGCGAGTGGGAACAGAGCGAGTGGGAACAGAGCGAGTGGGAACAGAGCGAGTGGGAACAGAGCGAGTGGGATCAGAGCGAGTGGGAACAGAGCGAGTGGGAACAGAGCGAGTGGGATCAGAGCGAGTGGGAACAGAGCGAGTGGGAACAGAGCGAGTGGGAACAGAGCGAGTGGGAACAGAGCGAGTGGGAACAGAGCGAGTGGGATCAGAGCGAGTGGGATCAGAGCGAGTGGGAACAGAGCGAGTGGGATCAGAGCGAGTGGGAACAGAGCGAGTGGGAACAGAGCGAGTGGGAACAGAGCGAGTGGGATCAGAGCGAGTGGGAACAGAGCGAGTGGGAACAGAGCGAGTGGGAAGGGAGCGAGTGGGAAGGGAGCGAGTGGGAAGGGAGCAAGTGGGAACAGAGCGAGTGGGAAGGGAGCGAGTGGGATCAGAGCGAGTGGGAACAGAGCGAGTGGGAAGGGAGCGAGTGGGAACAGAGCGAGTGGGTACAGAGCGAGTGGGAATCAGAGCGAGTGGGAACAGAGCGAGTGGGAACAGAGCGAGTGGGAAGGGAGCGAGTGGGAAGGGAGCAAGTGGGAACAGAGCGAGTGGGAACAGAGCGAGTGGGAAGGGAGCGAGTGGGAACAGAGCGAGTGGGAAGGGAGCGAGTGGGAAGGGAGCAAGTGGGAACAGAGCGAGTGGGAACAGAGCGAGTGGGAAGGGAGCGAGTGGGAAGGGAGCGAGTGGGAAGGGAGCGAGTGGGAACGGAGCGAGTGGGAACAGAGCGAGTGGGAAGGGAGCGAGTGGGAACAGAGCGAGTGGGAAGGGAGCGAGTGGGAAGGGAGCAAGTGGGAAGGGAGCAAGTGGGAACAGAGCGAGTGGGAACAGAGCGAGTGGGAAGGGAGCGAGTGGGAAGGGAGCGAGTGGGAACGGAGCGAGTGGGAACAGAGCGAGTGGGAAGGGAGCGAGTGGGAACAGAGCGAGTGGGAAGGGAGCGAGTGGGAAGGGAGCAAGTGGGAACAGAGCGAATGGGAAGGGAGCGAGTGGGATCAGAGCGAGTGGGAACAGAGCGAGTGGGAAGGGAGTGAGTGGGAAGGGAGCGAGTGGGAACGGAGCGAGTGGGAACAGAGCGAGTGGGAAGGGAGCGAGTGGGAAGGGAGCGAGTGGGAACAGAGCGAGTGGGAAGGGAGCGAGTGGGAAGGGAGCAAGTGGGAAGGGAGCAAGTGGGATCAGAGCGAGTGGGAACAGAGCGAGTGGGATCAGAGCGAGTGGGAACAGAGCGAGTGGGAACAGAGCGAGTGGGATCAGAGCGAGTGGGAACAGAGCGAGTGGGAACAGAGCGAGTGGGAACGGAGCGAGTGGGAACAGAGCGAGTGGGAACAGAGCGAGTGGGATCAGAGCGAGTGGGAACAGAGCGAGTGGGAACAGAGCGAGTGGGATCAGAGCGAGTGGGAACAGAGCGAGTGGGAAGGGAGCGAGTGGGATCAGAGCGAGTGGGAACAGAGCGAGTGGGAACAGAGCGAGTGGGAACAGAGCGAGTGGGAACAGAGCGAGTGGGAACAGAGCGAGTGGGATCGGAGCGAGTGGGAACAGAGCGAGTGGGATCGGAGCGAGTGGAAACAGAGCGAGTGGGAACAGAGCGAGTGGGAACAGAGCGAGTGGGAACAGAGCGAGTGGGAACAGAGCGAGTGGGATCGGAGCGAGTGGGATCAGAGCGAGTGGAAACAGAGCGAGTGGGAACAGAGCGAGTGGAATCAGAGCGAGTGGGAACAGAGCGAGTGGGAACAGAGCGAGTGGGAACAGAGCGAGTGGGAACAGAGCGAGTGGGAACAGAGCGAGTGGGAACAGAGCGAGTGGGATCGGAGCGAGTGGGAACGGAGCGAGTGGGATCAGAGCGAGTGGGAACAGAGCGAGTGGGATCAGAGCGAGTGGGATCAGAGCGAGTGGGAACAGAGCGAGTGGGAAGAGAGCGAGTGGGAACAGAGCGAGTGGGAAGAGAGCGAGTGGGAACAGAGCGAGTGGAAACAGAGCGAGTGGGATCAGAGCGAGTGGGAACAGAGCGAGTGGGAACAGAGCGAGTGGGAACGGAGCGAGTGGGAAGGGAGCGAGTGGGAACAGAGCGAGTGGGATCAGAGCGAGTGGGAAGGGAGCGAGTGGGAACGGAGCGAGTGGGATCAGAGCGAGTGGGAACAGAGCGAGTGGGATCAGAGCGAGTGGGAAGGGAGCGAGTGGGATCAGAGCGAGTGGGAACAGAGCGAGTGGGAAGGGAGCGAGTGGGAACAGAGCGAGTGGGATCAGAGCGAGTGGGAACAGAGCGAGTGGGAACAGAGCGAGTGGGAACAGAGCGAGTGGGATCAGAGCGAGTGGGAAGGGAGCGAGTGGGAACGGAGCGAGTGGGATCAGAGCGAGTGGGAACAGAGCGAGTGGGATCGGAGCGAGTGGGAACGGAGCGAGTGGGATCAGAGCGAGTGGGAACAGAGCGAGTGGGAACAGAGCGAGTGGGAACAGAGCGAGTGGGAACAGAGCGAGTGGGAACAGAGCGAGTGGGAACAGAGCGAGTGGGATCGGAGCGAGTGGGAACGGAGCGAGTGGGAACGGAGCGAGTGGGAACAGAGCGAGTGGGATCGGAGCGAGTGGGAACGGAGCGAGTGGGATCAGAGCGAGTGGGAACAGAGCGAGTGGGATCAGAGCGAGTGGGAACAGAGCGAGTGGGAACAGAGCGAGTGGGAACAGAGCGAGTGGGATCGGAGCGAGTGGGATCAGAGCGAGTGGGAACAGAGCGAGTGGGAACAGAGCGAGTGGGATCGGAGCGAGTGGGAACGGAGCGAGTGGGAACGGAGCGAGTGGGAACGGAGCGAGTGGGAACGGAGCGAGTGGGAACAGAGCGAGTGGGAACAGAGCGAGTGGGATCAGAGCGAGTGGGAACAGAGCGAGTGGGATCAGAGCGAGTGGGAACAGAGCGAGTGGGAACAGAGCGAGTGGGATCGGAGCGAGTGGGAACAGAGCGAGTGGGATCGGAGCGAGTGGGAACAGAGCGAGTGGGATCGGAGCGAGTGGGAACAGAGCGAGTGGGAACAGAGCGAGTGGGAACAGAGCGAGTGGGAACAGAGCGAGTGGGAACAGAGCGAGTGGGATCAGAGCGAGTGGGAACAGAGCGAGTGGGATCAGAGCGAGTGGGATCAGAGCGAGTGGGAACAGAGCGAGTGGGAAGGGAGCGAGTGGGAACAGAGCGAGTGGGAACGGAGCGAGTGGGAACGGAGCGAGTGGGAACAGAGCGAGTGGAATCAGAGCGAGTGGGAACAGAGCGAGTGGGAACAGAGCGAGTGGGATCAGAGCGAGTGGGATCAGAGCGAGTGGGAACGGAGCGAGTGGGAACAGAGCGAGTGGGATCAGAGCGAGTGGGATCAGAGCGAGTGGGAACAGAGCGAGTGGGAACAGAGCGAGTGGAAACGGAGCGAGTGGAAACGGAGCGAGTGGGAACGGAGCGAGTGGGATCAGAGCGAGTGGGATCAGAGCGAGTGGAAACGGAGCGAGTGGGAACAGAGCGAGTGGGAACAGAGCGAGTGGGAAGGGAGCGAGTGGGAACAGAGCGAGTGGGAACAGAGCGAGTGGGAAGGGAGCGAGTGGGAACAGAGCGAGTGGGATCAGAGCGAGTGGGATCAGAGCGAGTGGGAACAGAGCGAGTGGGAACAGAGCGAGTGGGAACAGAGCGAGTGGGATCAGAGCGAGTGGGAACAGAGCGAGTGGGAAGGGAGCGAGTGGGAACGGAGCGAGTGGGAACAGAGCGAGTGGGAACAGAGCGAGTGGGAACAGAGCAAGTGGGAACAGAGCGAGTGGGATCAGAGCAAGTGGGAACAGAGCGAGTGGGAACAGAGCGAGTGGGAACAGAGCGAGTGGGAACAGAGCAAGTGGGAACAGAGCGAGTGGGAACAGAGCGAGTGGGAAGGGAGCGAGTGGGAACAGAGCGAGTGGGAACAGAGCGAGTGGGAACAGAGCGAGTGGGAACAGAGCGAGTGGGATCAGAGCGAGTGGGATCAGAGCGAGTGGGAACAGAGCGAGTGGGAACTGAGCGAGTGGGAACTGAGCGAGTGGGAACAGAGCGAGTGGGATCAGAGCGAGTGGGAAGGGAGCGAGTGGAAACAGAGCGAGTGGGAACAGAGCGAGTGGGAACAGAGCGAGTGGGAACAGAGCGAGTGGGAACTGAGCGAGTGGGAACTGAGCGAGTGGGAACAGAGCGAGTGGGAACAGAGCGAGTGGAAACAGAGCGAGTGGGAACAGAGCGAGTGGGAACAGAGCGAGTGGGATCAGAGCGAGTGGGAAGGGAGCGAGTGGGAACAGAGTGACTGGGAACAGAGCGAGTGGGAACAGAGCGAGTGGGAACAGAGCGAGTGGGATCAGAGCGAGTGGGATCAGAGCGAGTGGGAACAGAGCGAGTGGGAAGGGAGCGAGTGGGAACAGAGCGAGTGGGAACAGAGCGAGTGGGAACAGAGCGAGTGGGATCAGAGCGAGTGGGAACAGAGCGAGTGGGAACAGAGCGAGTGGGAACAGAGCGAGTGGGAACAGAGCGAGTGGGAACAGAGCGAGTGGGATCAGAGCGAGTGGGAACAGAGCGAGTGGGAACAGAGCGAGTGGGAACAGAGCGAGTGGGAACAGAGCGAGTGGGAACGGAGCGAGTGGGAACAGAGCGAGTGGGAACAGAGTGACTGGGAACAGAGTGAGTGGGAACAGAGCGAGTGGGATCAGAGCGAGTGGGAAGGGAGCGAGTGGGAACAGAGCGAGTGGGAACAGAGCGAGTGGGAACAGAGCGAGTGGGAACAGAGCGAGTGGGAACAGAGCGAGTGGGATCAGAGCGAGTGGGAACAGAGCAAGTGGGAACAGAGCGAGTGGGAACAGAGCGAGTGGGAACAGAGCGAGTGGGAACAGAGCAAGTGGGAACAGAGCGAGTGGGAACAGAGCGAGTGGGAAGGGAGCGAGTGGGAACAGAGCGAGTGGAAACAGAGCGAGTGGAAACAGAGCGAGTGGAAACAGAGCGAGTGGGAACAGAGCGAGTGGGAACAGAGCGAGTGGGAAGCGAGCGAGTGGGAACAGAGCGAGTGGGAACAGAGCGAGTGGGAACAGAGCGAGTGGGAACAGAGCGAGTGGGAACAGAGCGAGTGGAAAGAGAGCGAGTGGGAACAGAGCGAGTGGGAACAGAGCGAGTGGGAACGGAGCGAGTGGGAAGGGAGCGAGTGGGATCAGAGCGAGTGGGATCAGAGCGAGTGGGAACAGAGCGAGTGGGAACAGAGCGAGTGGGAACAGAGCGAGTGGGAACAGAGCGAGTGGGAAGGGAGCGAGTGGGAACAGAGCGAGTGGGAACAGAGCGAGTGGGAACAGAGCGAGTGGGAACAGAGCGAGTGGGAACAGAGCGAGTGGGAAGGGAGCGAGTGGGAACAGAGCGAGTGGGAACAGAGCGAGTGGGAACAGAGCGAGTGGGAACAGAACGAGTGGAAACAGAACGAGTGGGAACAGAGCGAGTGGGAACAGAGCGAGTGGGAACAGAGCGAGTGGAAAGAGAGCGAGTGGGAACAGAGCGAGTGGGAACAGAGCGAGTGGAAAGAGAGCGAGTGGGAACAGAGCGAGTGGAAAGAGAGCGAGTGGGAAGAGAGCGAGTGGGAAGGGAGCGAGTGGGAACAGAGCGAGTGGGAACAGAGCGAGTGGGAACAGAGCGAGTGGGAACAGAGCGAGTGGGAACAGAGCGAGTGGAAACAGAGCGAGTGGGAACAGAGCGAGTGGGAACAGAGCGAGTGGGAACAGAGCGAGTGGGAACAGAGCGAGTGGGAACAGAGCGAGTGGAAACAGAGCGAGTGGGAACAGAGCGAGTGGGAACAGAGCGAGTGGGAACAGAGCGAGTGAAAACAGAGCGAGTGGGAACAGAGCGAGTGGGAACAGAGCGAGTGGGAACAGAGCGAGTGGGATCAGAGCGAGTGGGAACAGAGCGAGTGGGAACAGAGCGAGTGGGAACAGAGCGAGTGGGAACAGAGCGAGTGGGAACAGAGCGAGTGGAAAGAGAGCGAGTGGGAAGGGAGCGAGTGGGAACAGAGCGAGTGGGAACAGAGCGAGTGGGAACGGAGCGAGTGGGAACGGAGCGAGTGGGAACAGAGCGAGTGGGAACAGAGCGAGTTGGAACAGAGCGAGTGGGAACAGAGCGAGTGGGAACAGAGCGAGTGGAAACAGAGCGAGTGGAAACAGAGCGAGTGGAAACAGAGCGAGTGGGAAGGGAGCGAGTGGGAACAGAGCGAGTGGGAACAGAGCGAGTGGAAACAGAGCGAGTGGGAACGGAGCGAGTGAAAACCGAGCGAGTGGGAAGGGAGCGAGTGGGAACGGAGCGAGTGGAAACAGAGCGAGTGGAAACAGAGCGAGTGGGAACAGAGCGAGTGGGAAGGGAGCGAGTGGGAACAGAGCGAGTGGGAAGGGAGCGAGTGGGAAGGGAGCGAGTGGGAACAGAGCGAGTGGGAACAGAGCAAGTGGGAAGGGAGCGAGTGGGAACAGAGCGAGTGGAAACAGAGCGAGTGGGAACGGAGCGAGTGAAAACCGAGCGAGTGGGAAGGGAGCGAGTGGGAACGGAGCGAGTGGAAACAGAGCGAGTGGAAACAGAGCGAGTGGGAACAGAGCGAGTGGGAAGGGAGCGAGTGGGAACAGAGCGAGTGGGAAGGGAGCGAGTGGGAAGGGAGCGAGTGGGAAGGGAGCGAGTGGGAACAGAGCGAGTGGGAAGGGAGCGAGTGGGAAGGGAGCGAGTGGGAACAGAGCGAGTGGGAACAGAGCAAGTGGGAAGGGAGCGAGTGGGAACAGAGCGAGTGGAAACAGAGCGAGTGGGAACGGAGCGAGTGAAAACCGAGCGAGTGGGAAGGGAGCGAGTGGGAACGGAGCGAGTGGAAACAGAGCGAGTGGAAACAGAGCGAGTGGGAACAGAGCGAGTGGGAAGGGAGCGAGTGGGAACAGAGCGAGTGGGAAGGGAGCGAGTGGGAAGGGAGCGAGTGGGAACAGAGCGAGTGGGAACAGAGCAAGTGGGAAGGGAGCGAGTGGAAACAGAGCGAGTGGGAACAGAGCGAGTGAAAACCGAGCGAGTGGGAAGGGAGCGAGTGGGAACAGAGCGAGTGGGAACAGAGCGAGTGGGAAGGGAGCGAGTGGAAACAGAGCGAGTGGAAACAGAGCGAGTGGAAACAGAGCGAGTGGGAAGCGAGCGAGTGGAATCAGAGCGAGTGGGAACAGAGCGAGTGGAAACAGAGCGAGTGGAAACAGAGCGAGTGGAAACAGAGCGAGTGGGAAGCGAGCGAGTGGAATCAGAGCGAGTGGGAACAGAGCGAGTGGGAACAGAGCGAGTGGGAACGGAGCGAGTGGAAACAGAGCGAGTGGAAACAGAGCGAGTGGAAACAGAGCGAGTGGGAACAGAGCGAGTGGGAAGGGAGCGAGTGGGAACAGAGCGAGTGGAAACAGAGCGAGTGGAAACAGAGCGAGTGGGAACAGAGCGAGTGGGAACAGAGCGAGTGGGAACAGAGCGAGTGGGAACAGAGCGAGTGGGAAGCGAGCGAGTGGAATCAGAGCGAGTGGGAACAGAGCGAGTGGGATCGGAGCGAGTGGAAACAGAGCGAGTGGAAACAGAGCGAGTGGGAACATAGCGAGTGGGAAGAGAGCGAGTGGAAACCGAGCGAGTGGAAACAGAGCGAGTGGGAACAGAGCGAGTGGAAACCGAGCGAGTGGGAACAGAGCGAGTGGGATCAGAGCGAGTGGGAACAGAGCGAGTGGGAACAGAGCGAGTGCGAGTGGGAAGGGAGCGAGTGGGATCGGAGCGAGTGGAAACAGAGCGAGTGGAAACAGAGCGAGTGGGAACATAGCGAGTGGAAACAGAGCGAGTGGGAACAGAGCGAGTGGAAACCGAGCGAGTGGGAACAGAGCGAGTGGGATCAGAGCGAGTGGGATCAGAGCGAGTGGAAAGAGAGCGAGTGGGAACAGAGCGAGTGGGAACAGAGCGAGTGGGAAGGGAGCGAGTGGAAACAGAGCGAGTGGAAACAGAGCGAGTGGGAACATAGCGAGTGGGAAGAGAGCGAGTGGAAACCGAGCGAGTGGAAACCGAGCGAGTGGAAACAGAGCGAGTGGGAACAGAGCGAGTGGGAAGGGAGCGAGTGGGAAGGGAGCGAGTGAAAACAGAGCGAGTGGAAACAGAGCGAGTGGGAACAGAGCGAGTGGGAACAGAGCGAGTGGGATCAGAGCGAGTGGGAACAGAGCGAGTGGAAACCGAGCGAGTGGAAACCGAGCGAGTGGAAAAGCAGAGAGACGGAGGTTGGGTCTGGGAGCAGCAACAGACCATTCAGCCCATCGAGCCTGACCACCATTCAATTTCATCATGGACGATCTTTTATAGAGTCGGAGACGTCGACAGCTCAGAAAAGGCCCTTCGGCCCATCGAGTCTGCACCGGTCAAACACCCCCCTAACTATTCTAATCCCATTTCCCAGCACTGGGCCCACAGCCGTGTCTGCCCTGGGATCACGATGCACATCTAAATACTTCTGGAATGTTCTGAGGGTCTCTGCCTCCACCCCCCTTTCAGGCAGCGAGTTCCAGACTCCCACCCACTCTGGGGGAAAAGGGTTTCCCTCACATCCCCTCTAAAGCACAGCTGCAGCAGGCGGTAAAGAAGGCTAATGGTATGTTGGCCTTCATTCCGAGAGGATTCGAGTGTGGAAGCAGGGATGTGTTGCTGCAATTTTACAGGGCCTTGGTGAGGCCACACCTGGGGTATTGTGGGCAGCTTTGGTCTCCTTCTCTGAGGAAGGATGTTCTTGCTCTCGAGGGAGAGCAGCGAAGGTTTACCAGACTGATTCCAGGGATTCCTGGACTGACGTAGGAGGAGAGAGTGACTGGGTTGGGATTGTTCTCGCTGGAGTTCAGAAGAATGAGGGGGGATCTCATAGAGACTATAAAATTCGAACAGGACTGGACAGGGTAGATGCAGGAAGGATGTTCCCGATGGTGGGGGTGTCCAGAAACAGGGGTCACAGTCTGAGGATACGGGGGAACCCATTTAGGACAGAGATGAGGAGAGATTTCTTCACCCAGAGAGTGGTCGGCCTGTGGAATTCATCACCAGGGGAGGTAGTTGAGTCTATTGCAATAAAAGAGGCAATAAATGCAGGAATACTAAACTGTCCAAGGGATAGAACACAGAGACTGGAGAATGGTTGGTGTCCAGACTGGAGACGGTATACAGACTGGAGATGGGTGTACAGACTGGAGACGGTATACAGGCTGGAGACGGTATACAGGCTGGAGACGGTATACAGGCTGGAGACGGTATACAGGCTGGAGACGGTATACAGGCTGGAGACGGTATACAGACTGGAGACGGGTATACAGACTGGAGACGGTATACAGGCTGGAGACGGTATACAGGCTGGAGACGGTATACAGACTGGAGACGGTATACAGGCTGGAGACGGGTGTACAGGCTGGAGACGGTATACAGACTGGAGACGGTATACAGGCTGGAGACGGTATACAGACTGGAGACGGTATACAGACTGGAGACGGTATACAGGCTGGAGACGGTATACAGGCTGGAGACGGTATACAGGCTGGAGACGGTATACAGGCTGGAGACGGTATACAGACTGGAGACGGTATACAGACTGGAGACGGTATACAGGCTGGAGACGGTATACAGGCTGGAGACGGTATACAGACTGGAGACGGTATACAGACTGGAGACGGTATACAGGCTGGAGACGGGTGTACAGGCTGGAGACGGTATACAGGCTGGAGACGGTATACAGGCTGGAGACGGGTATACAGACTGGAGACGGTATACAGACTGGAGACGGGTGTACAGACTGGAGACGGTATACAGGCTGGAGACGGTATACAGACTGGAGACGGTATACAGGCTGGAGACGGTATACAGACTGGAGACGGTATACAGACTGGAGACGGTATACAGGCTGGAGACGGGTATACAGACTGGAGACAGTATACAGGCTGGAGACGGGTATACAGGCTGGAGACGGTATACAGGCTGGAGACGGTATACAGGCTAGAGACGGTATACAGGCTAGAGACGGGTGTACAAACTGGAGACGGTATACAGGCTGGAGACGGTATACAGACTGGAGACGGTATACAGGCTGGAGACGGGTGTACAGGCTGGAGACGGTATACAGACTGGAGACGGTATACAGGCTGGAGACGGGTGTACAGGCTGGAGACGGGTGTACAGGCTGGAGACGGTATACAGACTGGAGACGGGTGTACAGGCTGGAGACGGTATACAGACTGGAGACGGTATACAGACTGGAGACGGGTGTACAGGCTGGAGACGGTATACAGACTGGAGACGGTATACAGGCTAGAGACGGGTGTACAGGCTGGAGACGGTATACAGACTGGAGACGGTATACAGGCTGGAGACGGGTGTACAGGCTGGAGACGGTATACAGACTGGAGACGGTATACAGGCTGGAGACGGTATACAGACTGGAGACGGTATACAGACTGGAGACGGTATACAGGCTGGAGACGGTATACAGGCTGGAGACGGTATACAGGCTGGAGACGGGTGTACAAACTGGAGACGGTATACAGACTGGAGACGGTATACAGGCTGGAGACGGGTGTACAGGCTGGAGACGGTATACAGGCTGGAGACGGTATACAGACTGGAGACGGTATACAGGCTGGAGACGGGTGTACAGGCTGGAGACGGGTATACAGGCTGGAGACGGGTGTACAGACTGGAGACGGTATACAGACTGGAGACGGTATACAGGCTGGAGACGGTATACAGGCTGGAGACGGTATACAGGCTGGAGACGGTATACAGACTGGAGACGGTATACAGACTGGAGACGGTATACAGACTGGAGACGGTATACAGGCTAGAGACGGTATACAGGCTGGAGACGGTATACAGGCTGGAGACGGTATACAGGCTGGAGACGGTATACAGGCTGGAGACGGTATACAGGCTGGAGACGGGTGTACAGGCTGGAGACGGGTGTACAGGCTGGAGACGGTATACAGGCTGGAGACGGTATACAGGCTGGAGACGGGTGTACAGGCTGGAGACGGGTGTACAGGCTGGAGACGGTATACAGGCTGGAGACGGGTGTACAGGCTGGAGACGGTATACAGGCTGGAGACGGGTGTACAGGCTGGAGACGGGTGTACAGGCTGGAGACGGTATACAGGCTGGAGACGGTATACAGGCTGGAGACGGGTGTACAGGCTGGAGACGGGTGTACAAACTGGAGACGGTATACAGGCTGGAGACGGTATACAGGCTGGAGACGGTATACAGGCTGGAGACGGTATACAGGCTGGAGACGGTATACAGGCTGGAGACGGTATACAGGCTGGAGACGGTATACAGACTGGAGACGGTATACAGACTGGAGACGGTATACAGACTGGAGACGGGTGTACAGGCTGGAGACGGGTGTACAGGCTGGAGACGGTATACAGGCTGGAGACGGGTATACAGGCTGGAGACGGGTGTACAGGCTGGAGACGGGTGTACAGGCTGGAGACGGGTATACAGACTGGAGACGGGTATACAGGCTGGAGACGGTATACAGACTGGAGACGGTATACAGGCTGGAGACGGTATACAGACTGGAGACGGTATACAGGCTGGAGACGGGTGTACAGGCTGGAGACGGGTGTACAGGCTGGAGACGGTATACAGACTGGAGACGGTATACAGGCTGGAGACGGTATACAGACTGGAGACGGTATACAGGCTGGAGACGGTATACAGACTGGAGACGGTATACAGGCTGGAGACGGGTGTACAGGCTGGAGACGGTATACAGGCTGGAGACGGTATACAGGCTGGAGACGGTATACAGACTGGAGACGGTATACAGGCTGGAGACGGTATACAGACTGGAGACGGTATACAGACTGGAGACGGGTATACAGGCTGGAGACGGTATACAGACTGGAGACGGTATACAGACTGGAGACGGGTATACAGGCTGGAGACGGTATACAGGCTGGAGACGGTATACAGACTGGAGACGGGTGTACAGGCTGGAGACGGTATACAGACTGGAGACGGTATACAGACTGGAGACGGTATACAGACTGGAGACGGTATACAGACTGGAGACGGGTATACAGGCTGGAGACGGTATACAGGCTGGAGACGGTATACAGGCTGGAGACGGGTATACAGGCTGGAGACGGGTATACAGACTGGAGACGGGTATACAGACTGGAGACGGGTGTACAGGCTGGAGACGGGTATACTGTGGAGTTCCCCAAACATCAGTGTCAGGACCACTGCTGCTTTTCAATGTGTTAGGTTATCAGCCAAGAACCACAAACAAATTTTCTATTTGTAAAATAATAATAATAATCGGTTATTGGCACAAGTAGGCTTCAATGAAGTTACTGAGAAAAGCCCCTAGTCGCGGCATTCCGGTGTCAGTTCGGGGAGGCTGGTACTAGAATTGAACCCGCGCTGCTAGCCTTGTTCTGCATTACAAGCCAGCGATTTAGCCCACTGTGCTAAACAGCTAAAAGTTTGCGAAAAGGATATTTCACCCCAGGTGTTGTGGTGTTGGGTGCTGAGGTACAGACGAACCAACACGGTTGCGATTGGTACAACGCAGTTTTATTCCAACTAGTTATTTACACATCTGACTTGGTACTCAGCAAGTGGTGAAAGTGTGAGTGTCTTGTTAATGAGGTCCTGGCCTTGTCCTGTCTCCAGATGGACTGACCAGGAGGTGTCGTGTTTCTTGTCTTGTACTGTGTCTGCTCTTGTCTGTGATTGGCTGTCGTGTTATGTGTGCTAATTGGTCTGTTGGTCTGTCTATCATGATGTGTGTGTTGTGATGTGTGTTTGAATATCATGACATCCCCCCTTTTTTACAAGATTATGTGCCTATGTGGTTATAAATATAAATGTGGCCAGAGTGCAGCTAAAGGTGTGAGTGCGTGATATTTACAGCATGTACATGTGGCGTAACTATATACATGGGGCGATGTCGGGTGTGTCATGCTAATGAGGTTGTACCATAACAAAACAGGAAGAAAAAACTTTGAAGTGTGGTCCGGTCAAACGAGATCTGGAATGATAAAACAGTGACATGTTACAATACAGTAGTTTCTAAACTTTAACGTGTGAACAGTCTCATAGGCCCAGTCTAGTAAGTGAGCGACGGATTCGGGTTGACCGCCTCAAGGGTGGGTCGAGAACCACCGGCTGAGGTGCGAGCCTGGCCACGGACGGCGACAGAAGGGGCATGATCTGTGGCAGCTCCACGAAGTCATCCTCGGGAACCAGTGGAGGACCCGTCGTGTGTGGTTCCGTTGCGAGCGTGGAAGTAGGCGAAGGGCTCGGCGATTGCGCCTACGCACCGATCCATCCGGCATGCGTACCAGGAACGAGCGGGGAGCCACGCGTTGGAGAACTTCGGCAGGTGCTGACCAGCCCCCGTCTGGTAGGTGAATGCGGACGTTGTCTCCAGGGGCCAGGGAGGGAACATCAGTTGCCCGTGTGTCGTACGATCTCTTCTGGCGACCGCGCTGCAGTTGCATCCTATGCAGTACCGGAGCATGGTCTATTGTTGGTGCCAGGATGGAAGGCACAGTGGTTCTGAGGGCGCGACCCATCAGCAGCTGTGCTGGCGAGAGACCCGTGGCTAGTGGGGCCGAGCGATAGGCCAGCAGGGCGAGGCTGAAGTCCGATCCGGCAGCAGCAGCCTTGCAGAGGAGCCACTTGACGATGTGAACGCCCTTCTCCGCCTTTCCATTGGACTGGGGATGCAGAGGGCTGGACGTCACGTGTGTGAAGCCATACGAGGCAGCAAAGGACGACCATTCCTGGCTGGCAAAACAGGGCCCATTGTCCGACATGGCAGTCATCGGAATGCCGTGGCGAGCGAAGGTGTCTTTGCAGGCCCTGATAACTGCAGACGATGTCGGATCGTGTAGGCGTATGACTTCTGGGTAATTGGAGAAGTAGTCCACTCTGATAACATAGTCCATGCCAAGCGCGTGAAATAGGTCGACACCCACCTTCGCCCAGGGGGACGTCACCAGCTCATGGGGCAGAAGCGTCTCAGGAGGTTGCGCCGGCTGAAACCTCTGGCAGGTTGTACAGTTGAGCACCTTGTTGGCAATATCGTCACTGATGCCCGGCCAGTATACCGCCCCTCGGGCCCTCCGTCTGCACTTCTCGACCCCCAAGTGGCCTTTGTGAATTTGATCGAGAACCAGCTTGTGCATGCTGTGCGGAATCACAATCCTGTCCATCTTCAGAAGGATCCCATCAATGACGGCCAAGTCGTCCCGGACATTGTAGAACTGCGGGCACTGCCCTTTGAGCCATCCTCCCGTCATGTGGCACATCACTCGCTGTAAAAGGGGGTCGGCCGCTGTCTCTCGGCGGATGCGGGCCAGACTGGGGTCGTTAGCCGGCAGATTTGCCGCTGTCAGGGCCACCTGTGCCTCGACCTGACATACGAACCCCTCCGCATCTGGCGGCGTGCTCACTGCTCGGGATAGGGCGTCCGCCACGATGAGGTCCTTCCCTGGAGTGTAGACCAGTTGGAAGTCGTACCTCCTGAGTTTAAGTAGGATGCGCTGGAGGCGAGGGGTCATCTCGTTCAGGTCCTTGTTTATTATGTTGACCAGGGGGCGGTGGTCAGTTTCGACCGTGAATCGTGGAAGACCATAAACGTAATCGTGGAACTTGTCCAAACCAGTTAGCAAGCCCAGGCATTCTTTTTCGATTTGCGCATAGCGCTGCTCTTTGGGGGTCATGGCCCGCGACGCATAGGCAACCGGGGCCCATGACGACGTGTTATCTTCCTGCAGGAGCACTGCTCCAATACCGGATTGGCTGGCATCAGTTGAGATTTTGGTGGGACGAGACGTGTCGAAGAACGCCAACACTGGTGCCGTGGCCAGTTTGTGTTTGAGCTCCTCCCATTCCAGCTGGTGTATATGTTGCCACTGGAACTCTGTAGATTCCTTTACGAGATGGCGCAGAGCCGTTGTGTGGGAAGCAAGGTTGGGAATGAATTTCCCGAGGAAGTTGACCATGCCAAGGAATCGTAGGACAGCCTTCTTGTCGGCCGGCTACGGCATGGCTGTGATGGCGCTCACCTTGTCTGCATCCGGACGGAGCCCTGACCGGGAGATATGGTCCCCCAGGATCTTCAACTCGGTCTGGCCAAAAGCGCACTTGGCTCGTTTGAGGCGCAGGCCGTTTTCCCGTATGCAGGCGAAACGCGTTGGAGACGATGTATGTGCTCCTGTGGTGTGGTGGACCAGATGACGACATCGTCCACATATACGCGCACCCCTTCGATGCCTTCCATCATCTGCTCCGTGATTCTGTGGAAGACCTCGGATGCCGAGATGATGCCAAATGGCATCCGGTTGTAGCAGAATCTGCCGAAAGGGGTGTTGAAGGTACATAGCTTTCGGCTGGACGGGTCCAGTTGGATCTGCCAAAATCCTTTTGAAGCATCCAGTTTCGTGAATATCTTCGCCTGGGCCATTTCACTGGTGATCTCCTCCCGTTTGGGTATGGGATAATGTTCCCGCATAATGTTATTATTGAGGTCTTTGGGGTCAATACAGATGCGGAGCTCGCCAGAGGGCTTCTTGACACACACCATGGAGCTGACCCATGGCGTGGGCTCCGTGACCCTGGATAGGACCCCTTGGTCCTGGAGATCCTGCAGCTGCAGCTTGAGGCGGTCTTTAAGTGGCGCAGGAACCCTGCGAGGTGCGTGAACGACCGGGATGGCGTCCGGTTTGAGGCGAATTCGGTAGGTGTATGGCAGTGTTCCCATGCCTTCGAATGCCTCCTGGTTGTGGGCGAGGAGCGATTGGAGCTGTGCCCTAAATTCTGCATCCGGGAAGTCAGATGTGCCGTCTGGAGAGAGAGAGAGGATTCGTTGCACAAGGTGGAGAGCCTTGCATGCCTGTGCGCCCAGCAGGGAGTCCTTCGATGAGCCAACTATCTCGAACGAGAGTGTGGCCGTGTGTGTTCTGTGTGTCACCTGGAGCTGGCAGGATCCCATGGCCGGGATGACGTTCCCGTTGTAGTCGACCATCCTGCACCGGGATGGCTGGATTGGTGGTTTGACCTTCATGGCATGGAATGCTGACCATGCTCTGAGGTTGGCGGAGGCGCCAGTGTCCAGGCGGAAAGTGATCGGCGATCGGTTGACCGTCAGGGTGGCACTCCATTCATTGGCCGGATTGATGGTGTTGACCCGGTTCCCATCAATGACCGCAACCCGGAAGGCATCTTGGTCATCTGTGTCGTCGGTTTGGATGTCCTGATGTGGAGGCTGAATGGTCCGCACGTGTCTGCGAGGTTGTCGGAGATGTGGAAGACCCACAGGTTGAGCCGCTCGACAGTAAGCAGCGTAGTGGCCCATCTTGCCACAGCGTAGGCATTGTCGGTTTTTGCAGGACATTGCCCTTTTAAATGAGCAGCTCCACAGTTGCCGCACGTCATGACGTCATGGCGTTCGTTACGCCACTGCGCATGCGCAGTTCGGTCTTGCGTCGGGCGCGCCTGCGCAGTGCATCCCTCGATGTTGCCGTTGGTTTTGGCGCGCACAAACGCGGGAGGCCTCAAAAAACGCGAAAAACGGCCGCCCTCGTCCGGGCCGCGGGCCGGGAGAAACTCGATTGCCTGGATGTGTTCGGCCTCGTGGGCGGCCTGGCTTGCCGATTTGATCGCTTGTGACCCCCCCCCGTGCCGATTCGGTCGCCTGAAATTGGGCATAGCGGCTGGTCGCATTTTCATGCAGGACACAGGCTTCAACTGCAGATGCTAAGGTCAAGCCTTTAAATTTGAGAAGCTGCTGGCGTAGGCCACTGGAGGCGACGCCAAAAATAATCTGGTCCCGGATCATGGACTCTGAGGTGTTGCCGTAACCGCAGGACTGCGCGAGTATGCGGAGGTGCGTCAGAAAGGGTTGAATGAGCTCATCCTTACCTTGTAGGCGCTGCTGAAAGATATACCTTTCAAAACTTTCATTGACCTCAACGTTGAAGTGCTGGTCGAGCTTGAGGAGGACCGTGTCATAGTAAGATTGGTTCTCGCCTTCCGCAAACACCAAGGAGTTGTATACATCGATGGCGTGCTGACCTGCGGTAGTGAGGAGCATGGCAATCTTTGTTTCGTCCGAGGCGCCCTGTTTTTCGTTGGCTCGCATGTACAGTTCGAATCG
The DNA here is from genome assembly GCF_047496885.1 of Scyliorhinus torazame. Taxonomy (NCBI): domain Eukaryota; kingdom Metazoa; phylum Chordata; class Chondrichthyes; order Carcharhiniformes; family Scyliorhinidae; genus Scyliorhinus; species Scyliorhinus torazame. Next base: position 255,642,409 of record NC_092717.1, on the reverse strand, counting down.
CTGCTTGAAGAGCTTCCAATTGGTGCCCAGGTTCCCAGTGACTTGCAACGGCTGCGGTTTGTTGAGGGTGTCCATGGCTCAGGATGGCAGCTTTGCCGGTAAGTATCGATTCACTCACTGGTATCATGAGGTGTTGGGTGCTCTGAGGTACACTCGCTCTGTTCCCACTCGCTCTGTTCCCACTCGCTCCCTTCCCACTCGCTCCCTTCCCACTCGCTCCCTTCCCACTCGCTCTGATCCCACTCGCTCTGTTCCCACTCGCTCTGTTCCCACTCGCTCTGATCCCACTCGCTCTGATCCCACTCGCTCCCTTCCCACTCGCTCCGATCCCACTCGCTCCGATCCCACTCGCTCTGTTCCCACTCGCTCTGTTCCCACTCGCTCTGATCCCACTCGCTCCCTTCCCACTCGCTCCGATCCCACTCGCTCCGATCCCACTCGCTCCGTTCCCACTCGCTCCGTTCCCACTCGCTCCGATCCCACTCGCTCTGTTCCCACTCGCTCTGTTCCCACTCGCTCTGTTCCCACTCGCTCTGATCCCACTCGCTCTGTTCCCACTCGCTCTGTTCCCACTCGCTCTGTTCCCACTCGCTCCGATCCCACTCGCTCCGATCCCACTCGCTCCGATCCCACTCGCTCCGTTCCCACTCGCTCCGTTCCCACTCGCTCCGTTCCCACTCGCTCCGATCCCACTCGCTCCGATCCCACTCGCTCCGATCCCACTCGCTCCGATCCCACTCGCTCTGTTCCCACTCGCTCTGTTCCCACTCGCTCTGTTCCCACTCGCTCTGTTCCCACTCGCTCTGTTCCCACTCGCTCTGATCCCACTCGCTCTGTTCCCACTCGCTCTGTTCCCACTCGCTCTGTTCCCACTCGCTCTGTTCCCACTCGCTCTGATTCCCACTCGCTCCGATCCCACTCGCTCTGATTCCACTCGCTCCGATCCCACTCGCTCTGTTCCCACTCGCTCTGTTCCCACTCGCTCTGTTCCCACTCGCTCCGATCCCACTCGCTCCGATCCCACTCGCTCCGATCCCACTCGCTCCGATCCCACTCGCTCCGTTCCCACTCGCTCTGTTCCCACTCGCTCTGTTCCCACTCGCTCTGTTCCCACTCGCTCTGATCCCACTCGCTCTGTTCCCACTCGCTCTGTTCCCACTCGCTCTGTTCCCACTCGCTCTGTTCCCACTCGCTCTGATTCCCACTCGCTCCGATCCCACTCGCTCCGATCCCACTCGCTCCGATCCCACTCGCTCTGTTCCCACTCGCCCTGATTCCACTCGCTCTGATTCCACTCAGTAACATTTTCGATTGGGTTCTTTACACTCCGAGCGCAGTTAGGAAATGTTTCTCCGCACACAGCTTGTTTGCGACTCTCTTCCACAAATTGCAATCGTGCTTCGATCAATTGTTAATTTTAAAGCAGAGATTGGTAGTGTTTTGTTAATTGGAGGTATTAATGGGTCTGGCACGCCGTGTGTGAATTAGATCACAGATCAGGAATGTGTTGATTGAATGCTGAAACAGGACAGAGGGATTCAATGTCTTCCTTGTACCCCGTATTCCCCCTTCCCTCGAATCGCTCTCTGCTTTCCTGTGCTCTCCCTCCCTCCCTCCCCACTTCTGGGAGTGACTGGACATCAACCAGTTCCTCTGTAAAGGCCACTCGCTCCATCGCCGTTCTGTCTCCTTTCCCAGTTTACCCGGGCCACATTCCCCTCAAACCCACTGATATCAGACCCCCTCCAGGTCAGTATTTTTACTCCCGAATTTTCTCTCACTGCACAGTGTCAGACTCAGCTCCAATGGAGAGTATTTATCGATTTGGTTATCAGCTCTCCCCGTCCTCTGCAGTCCCTTTCCACACAGACAGATGTCCTTCAAACATTCAGCATCAAAATTCATCATTCCGTTTTCCCAAGGACTGCAGACGTTTGATAGCATGAGTCCCACTCTCTCTCTCTCCATCTATCCCTCACCCCTACGTGTCTCACCTGCTCTTCTGTCTCTTGCTCTGAGTCTATAGTAACATTTTTACTCTGTCCATTTCAATTTTGTGTAGATGAGCGTCTGTATCTCCCTTCCCCAGTCAATCTGGACTTTTATATCTAACTTTCCAATTCTCTTCCACTGTCTCTCTCTTTCTCTCTCTCTGCCTTTCCCAGCTGTCTGTCTCCCTCTCGGTGTCTGTCTCTGTGTTACCCTCTCTCTCTCTCTCTGCCTCTCCCAGCTGTCTGCCTCCCTCTCGCTGTCTGTCTCTGTGTTACCCCCTCTCTCTCTGCCTCTCCCAGCTGTCTACCTCCCTCTCACTGTCTGTCTGTGTTACCCCCTCTCTCTCTCTCTCTCTCTCTCTGCCTCTCCCAGCTGTCTGTCTCCCTCTCGCTGTCTGTCTCTGTGTTACCCCCTGTCTCTCTCTCTCTCTCTCTCTCTGCCTCTCCCACCTGTCTGTCTCCCTCTCGCTGTCTGTCTCTGTGTTACCCCCTCTCTCTCTCTCTGCCTCTCCCAGCTGTCTGTTTCCCTCTCGCTGTCTGTCTCTGTGTTACCCCCTCTCTCTCTCTCTCTCTGCCTCTCCCAGCTGTCTGTCTCCCTCTCGCTGTCTGTCTCTGTGTTACCCTCTCTCTCTCTCCCTCTCCCAGCTGTCTGTCTCCCTCTCGCTGTCTGTCTCTGTGTTACCCCCTCTCTCTCTCTCTCTCTCTCTCTCCCAGCTGTCTGTCTCCCTCTCGCTGTCTGTCTCTGTGTTACCCCCTCTCTCTCTCTCTCTCTCTCTCCCTCTCCCTCTCCCTCTCCCAGCTGTGTACCTCCCTCTCGCTGTCTGTCTCTGTGTTACCCTCTCTCTCTCTCTCCCTCTCCCAGCTGTCTGTCTCCCTCTCGCTGTCTGTCTCTGTGTTACCATCTCTCTCTCTCTCTCTCTCTCTCTCCCAGCTGTCTGTCTGCCTCTCGCTGTCTGTCTCTGTGTAACCATCTCTCTCTCTCTCTCTCTCTGCCTCTCCCAGCTGTCTGTCTCCCTCTCGCTGTCTGTCTCTGTGTTACCCCCTGTCTCTCTCTCTCTCTCTCTGCCTCTCCCACCTGTCTGTCTCCCTCTCGCTGTCTGTCTCTGTGTTACCCCCTCTCTCTCTCTCTGCCTCTCCCAGCTGTCTGTTTCCCTCTCGCTGTCTGTCTCTGTGTTACCCCCTCTCTCTCTCTCTCTCTCCCTCTCCCAGCTGTCTGTCTCCCTCTCGCTGTCTGTCTCTGTGTTACCATCTCTCTCTCTCTGCCTTTCCCAGCTGTCTGTCTCCCTCTCGCTGTCTGTCTCTGTGTTACCATCTCTCTCTCTCTCTCTCTCTCCCTCTCCCAGCTGTCTGTCTGCCTCTCGCTGTCTGTCTCTGTGTAACCATCTCTCTCTCTCTCTCTCTCTCTCTGCCTCTCCCACCTGTCTGTCTCCCTCTCGCTGTCTGTCTCTGTGTTACCCCCTCTCTCTCTCTCTGCCTCTCCCAGCTGTCTGTTTCCCTCTCGCTGTCTGTCTCTGTGTTACCCTCTCTCTCTCTCTCTCTCTGCCTCTCCCAGCTGTCTGTCTCCCTCTCGCTGTCTGTCTCTGTGTTACCCTCTCTCTCTCTCTGCCTTTCCCAGCTGTCTGCCTCCCTCTCGCTGTCTGTCTCTGTGTTACCCCCTCTCTGCCTCTCCCAGCTGTCTGTCTCCCTCTCGCTGTCTGTCTCTGTGTTACCCTCTCTCTCTCTCTGCCTTTCCCAGCTGTCTACCTCCCTCTCGCTGTCTGTCTCTGTGTTACCCTCTCTCTGCCTCTCCCAGCTGTCTGTCTCCCTCTCGCTGTCTGTCTCTGTGTTACCCTCTCTCTCTCTCTCCCTCTCGCTGTCTGTCTCTGTGTTACCCCCTCTCTCTCTCTCTCTGCCTTTCCCAGCTGTCTGTCTCCCTCTCGCTGTCTGTCTGTGTTACCCCCTCTCTCTCTCTGCCTTTCCCAGCTGTCTGTCTCCCTCTCACTGTCTGTCTCTGTGTTACCCTCTCTCTCTCTCTCTCTCTCTCTCCCTTTCCCAGCTGTCTGCCTCCCTCTCGCTGTCTGTCTCTGTGTTACCCTCTCTCTGCCTCTCCCAGCTGTCTGTCTCCCTCTCGCTGTCTGTCTCTGTGTTACCCCCTCTCTCTCTCTCTGCCTTTCCCAGCTGTCTGTCTCCCTCTCACTGTCTGTCTCTGTGTTACCCTCTCTCTCTCTCTCTTTCCCTCTCCCAGCTGTCTGCCTCCCTCTCGCTGTCTGTCTCTGTGTTACCCTCTCTCTCTCTCTCCCTCTCCCAGCTGTCTGTCTCCCTCTCGCTGTCTGTCTCTGTGTTACCCCCTCTCTCTCTCTCTCTCCCTCTCCCAGCTGTCTACCTCCCTCTCGCTGTCTGTCTCTGTGTTACCCTCTCTCTCTCTCTCCCTCTCCCAGCTGTCTGTCTGCCTCTCGCTGTCTGTCGCTGTGTTACCCCCTCTCTCTCTCTCTCTCTCCCTCTCCCAGCTGTCTGTCTCCCTCTCACTGTCTGTCTCTGTGTTACCATCTCTCTCTCTCTGCCTTTCCCAGCTGTCTGTCTCCCTCTCACTGTCTGTCTCTGTGTTACCCCCTCTCTCTCTCTCTCTCTCTCTCTCTCTCTCCCCCAGCTGTCTGTCTCCCTCTCGCTGTCTGTCTCTGTGTTACCATCTCTCTCTCTCTCTCTCTCTCCCAGCTGTCTGTCTCCCTCTCGCTGTCTGTCTCTGTGTTACCCCCTCTCTCTCTCTCTCTCTGCCTCTGCCTCTCCCAGCTGTCTACCTCCCTCTCGCTGTCTGTCTCTGTGTTACCCTCTCTCTCTCTGCCTCTCCCAGCTGTCTGTCTGCCTCGCGCTGTCTGTCTCTGTGTTACCCCCTCTCTCTCTCTCTCTCTCTCCCTCTCCCAGCTGTCTACCTCCCTCTCGCTGTCTGTCTCTGTGTTACCCTCTCTCTCTCTCTGCCTTTCCCAGCTGTCTGTCTCCCTCTCGCTGTCTGTCTCTGTGTTACCCTCTCTCTCTCTCTGCCTTTCCCAGCTGTCTGTCTGCCTCTCGCTGTCTGTCTGTGTTACCCCCTCTCTCTCTCTCTCCCTCTCCCAGCTGTCTGTCTCCCTCTCGCTGTCTGTCTGTGTTACCCCCTCTCTCTCTCTCTCCCTCTCCCAGCTGTCTGTCTCCCTCTCGCTGTCTGTCTCTGTGTTACCCCCTCTCTCTCTCTCTCTCTCTCTCCCTTTCCCAGCTGTCTGTCTCCCTCTCGCTGTCTGTCTCTGTGTTACCCCCTCTCTCTCTGCCTTTCCCAGCTGTCTGCCTCCCTCTCGCTGTCTGTCTCTGTGTTACCCCCTCTCTCTCTCTCCCTCTCCCAGCTCTCTGTCTGCCTCTCGCTGTCTGTCTCTGTGTTACCCCCTCTCTCTCTCTCTTTCTCTCTCTCCCTCTCCCAGCTGTCTGTCTCCCTCTCGCTGTCTGTCTCTGTGTTACCCCCTCTCTCTCTCTCTTTCTCTCTCTCCCTCTCCCAGCTGTCTGTCTCCCTCTCGCTGTCTGTCTCTGTGTTACCCCCTCTCTCTCTCTCCCTCTCCCACCTGTCTGTCTCCCTCTCACTGTCTGTCTCTGTGTTACCCTCTCTCTCTCTCTGCCTTTCCCAGCTGTCTGTCTCCCTCTCGCTGTCTGTCTCTGTGTTACCCCCTCTCTCTCTCTCTCTCTCTCTCTGCCTCTCCCAGCTGTCTGTCTCCCTCTCGCTGTCTGTCTCTGTGTTACCCCCTCTCTCTCTGTGCGCTTTCTCGATCTCTCTGCCAGTGTTTCTGCCTCTCTCCCAGTGAAACACCGATATCCGGGATAAGAAGGCGAACACTTACTGCGACCTTCCAATTTCCGGATGATGGTATCAAGAAAAGTATTCTGAGGAGCAACATGACCTCTTCGAATGGGCATGCTGACCACCAATCAGAGCGGCGGGGCTAACGGCACCAAATTCCAGCAGCTCCTCACAATTCAGCAGGAATCTCCAAATAAAGCTGTGAGGAAACTGCGGGTGGTCCTGGGTCCGAGCAGGAGACACTGCCAAATGCCAGCGCAGGTCGGGCGGAGCAGCTGACGCTCTGTTGGAGACTCTCACTGGGGTACAAGATCCAGTTCATTGCTGAGGCGATGGGCAGGGTGATCCTGACTGCCCGTAGCGCGGCCTCCCACACAACACCCGGGAAATCACACACTGACAGCCCAAAGACACAACAGTATCCTGACTGAAAGGATTGCTCCCCCAGCCAGGTTCAGTCACAGCTCCGCTCATTGGGAGCAACTCCCCTGTGTAACACCCACCCGCACTACACATCTCCGATTACATTTCAAACAGAAAACAGCACTCAGATTCACACACAGAATTTACATTCTCTCCCTGTCTGCAACACACTGAGTCTCTCAGAGAGTCTCACACTGGGATACAGCTCCACACACACGGACTCTCACTGGAGTACGGGTCCCACACACACTGACTCTCACTGGGGTACGGGTCCCACACACACTGACTCTCACTGGGGTACGGGTCCCACACAAACTGACTCTCACTGGAGTACGGGTCCCACACACACTGACTCTCACTGGGGTACGGGTCCCACACACACTGACTCTCACTGGGGTACGGGTCCCACACACACTGACTCTCGCTGGGGTACGGGTCCCACACAAACTGACTCTCACTGGAGTACGGGTCCCACACACACTGACTCTCACTGGGGTACGGGTCCCACACACACTGACTCTCGCTGGGGTACGGGTCCCACACAAACTGACTCTCACTGGGGTACGGGTCCCACACACACTGACTCTCGCTGGGGTACGGGTCCCACACACACTGACTCTCACTGGGGTACGGGTCCCACACACACTGACTCTCACTGGGATACAGCTCCACACACACTGACTCTCACTGGGATACGGGTCCCACACACACTGACTCTCACTGGGGAACGGGTCTCACACACACTGACTCTCACTGGGGTACGGGTCCCACACACACTGACTCTCACTGGGGTACGGGTCCCACACACACTGACTCTCACTGGGGTACGGGTCCCACACACACTGACTCTCACTGGGATACGGGTCTCACACACACTGACTCTCACTGGGGTACGGGTCCCACACACACTGACTCTCACTGGGGTATGGGTCCCAGACACTGATTCTCACTGGGGTACGGGTCCCACACACACTGACTCTCACTGGGGTACAGTTCCACACACACTGACTCTCACTGGAGTACGGGTCGCACACACACTGACCCTCACTGGGGTACGGGTCCCACACAAACTGACTCTCACTGGGGTACGGGTCCCACACACACCGACTCTCACTGGGATACAGCGCCACACAAACTGACTCTCACTGGGGTACGGGTTCCACACACACTGACTCTCACTGGGGTACGGGTTCCACACACACTGACTCTCACTGGGGTACGGGTCCCACACACACTGACTCTCACTGGGGTACGGGTTCCGCACACACGGGCTCTCATTGGGGTATGGGTCCCACACACACCGACTCTCACTGGGATACAGCGCCACACAAACTGACTCTCACTGGGGTACGGGTTCCACACACACTGACTCTCACTGGGGTACGGGTTCCACACACACTGACTCTCACTGGGGTACGGGTCCCACACACACTGACTCTCACTGGGGTACGGGTTCCGCACACACGGGCTCTCATTGGGGTATGGGTCCCACACAAACTGACTCTCACTGGGGTACCGGTTCCACACACACTGACTCTCACTGGGGTACGGGTCCCACACACACTGACTCTCACTGGGGTACGGGTCCCACACACACTGACTCTCACTGGGGTCCGGGTCCCACACACACTGACTCTCACTGGGATACAGCTCCACACACACTGACACTCACTGGGGTACGGGTTCCACACACACTGACTCTCACTGGGGTACAGGTCCCACACACACTGACTCTCACTGGGGTACGGGTCCCACACACACGGACTCTCACTGGGGTACGGGTCCCACACACACTGACTCTCACTGGGATACGGGTCCCACACACACTGACTCTCACTGGGGTACGGGTCCCACACACACTGACTCTCACTGGGGTACGGGTCCCACACACACTGACTCTCGCTGGGGTACGGGTCCCACACACACTGACTCTCACTGGGGTACGGGTCCCACACACACTGACTCTCGCTGGGGTACGGGTCCCACACACACTGACTCTCACTGGGGTACGGGTCCCACACACACTGACTCTCACTGGGGTACGGGTCCCACACACACTGACTCTCACTGGGATACGGGTCCCACACACACTGACTCTCACTGGGGAACGGGTCTCACACACACTGACTCTCACTGGGGTACGGGTCACACACACACTGACTCTCACTGGGGTACGGGTCCCACACACACTGACTCTCACTGGGGTACGGGTCCCACACACACGGAGTCTCACTGGGGAACGGGTCTCACACACACTGACTCTCACTGGGGTACGGGTCCCACACACACTGACTCTCACTGGGGTATGGGTCCCAGACACTGATTCTCACTGGGGTACGGGTCCCACACACACGGACTCTCACTGGGGAACGGGTCTCACACACACTGACTCTCACTGGGGTACGGGTCCCACACACACTGACTCTCACTGGGGTACGGGTCACACACACACTGACTCTCACGGGGTATGGGTCCCAGACACTGATTCTCACTGGGGTACGGGTCCCACACACACTGACTCTCACTGGGGTACGGGACCCACACACACTGACTCTCACTGGAGTACGGGTCCCACACACACTGACTCTCACTGGGGTACGGGTCCCACGCAAACTGACTCTCACTGGGGTATGGGTCCCACACACACTGACTCTCACTGGGGTACGGGTCCCACACACACTGACTCTCACTGGGGTACGGGTCCCACACACACTGACTCTCACTGGGGTACGGGTTCCACACACACTGACTCTCATTGGGGTACGGGTCCCACACACACTGACTCTCACTGGGCTACGGGTCCCACACACACAGACTCTCACTCGGGTACGGCTCCCACACACACTGACACTCACTGGGGTACGGGTTCCACACACACTGACTCTCACTGGGGTACAGGTCCCATACACACTGACTCTCACTGGGTTACGGGTCCCACACACACTGACTCTCACTGGGATACGGGTCCCACACACACTGACTCTCACTGGGGTACGGGTCCCACACACACGGACTCTCACTGGGGAACGGGTCCCACACACACTGACTCTCACTGGGGTACGGGTCCCACACACACTGACTCTCACTGGGGTACGGGTTCCACACACACGGACTCTCACTGGGGAACGGGTCTCACACACACTGACTCTCACTGGGGTACGGGTCACACACACACTGACTCTCACTGGGGTACGGGTCCCACACACACTGACTCTCACTGGGGTACGGGTCCCACACACACGGACTCCCACTGGGGAACGGGTCTCACACACACTGACTCTCACTGGGGTACGGGTCCCACACACACTGACTCTCACTGGGGTATGGGTCCCAGACACTGATTCTCACTGGGGTACGGGTCCCACACACACTGACTCTCACTGGGGTACAGTTCCACACACACTGACTCTCACTGGAGTACGGGTCCCACACACACTGACCCTCACTGGGGTACGGGTCCCACACAAACTGACTCTCACTGGGGTACGGGTCCCACACACACCGACTCTCACTGGGATACAGCGCCACACAAACTGACTCTCACTGGGGTACGGGTTCCACACACACTGACTCTCACTGGGGTACGGGTTCCGCACACACGGGCTCTCATTGGGGTATGGGTCCCACACAAACTGACTCTCACTGGGGTACCGGTTCCACACACACTGACTCTCACTGGGGTACGGGTCCCACACACACTGACTCTCACTGGGGTACGGGTCCCACACACACGGACTCTCACTGGGGAACGGGTCTCACACACACTGACTCTCACTGGGGTACGGGTCCCACACACACTGACTCTCACTGGGGTATGGGTCCCAGACACTGATTCTCACTGGGGTACGGGTCCCACACACACTGACTCTCACTGGGGTACAGTTCCACACACACTGACTCTCACTGGAGTACGGGTCGCACACACACTGACCCTCACTGGGGTACGGGTACCACACAAACTGACTCTCACTGGGGTACGGGTCCCACACACACCGACTCTCACTGGGATACAGCGCCACACAAACTGACTCTCACTGGGGTACGGGTTCCACACACACTGACTCTCACTGGGGTACGGGTTCCACACACACTGACTCTCACTGGGGTACGGGTCCCACACACACTGACTCTCACTGGGGTACGGGTTCCGCACACACGGGCTCTCATTGGGGTATGGGTCCCACACAAACTGACTCTCACTGGGGTACCGGTTCCACACACACTGACTCTCACTGGGGTACGGGTCCCACACACACTGACTCTCACTGGGGTACGGGTCCCACACACACTGACTCTCACTGGGGTCCGGGTCCCACACACACTGACTCTCACTGGGATACAGCTCCACATACACTGACACTCACTGGGGTACGGGTTCCACACACACTGACTCTCACTGGGGTACAGGTCCCACACACACTGACTCTCACTGGGGTACGGGTCCCACACACACGGACTCTCACTGGGGTACGGGTCCCACACACACTGACTCTCACTGGGATACGGGTCCCACACACACTGACTCTCACTGGGGTACGGGTCCCACACACACGGACTCTCACTGGGGAACGGGTCCCACACACACTGACTCTCACTGGGGTACGGGTCCCACACACACTGACTCTCACTGGGGTACGGGTTCCACACACACTGACTCTCATTGGGGTACGGGTCCCACACACACTGACTCTCACTGGGCTACGGGTCCCACACACACAGACTCTCACTCGGGTACGGCTCCCACACACACTGACACTCACTGGGGTACGGGTTCCACACACACTGACTCTCACTGGGGTACAGGTCCCACACACACTGACTCTCACTGGGGTACGGGTCCCACACACACTGACTCTCACTGGGATACGGGTCCCACACACACTGACTCTCACTGGGGTACGGGTCCCACACACACGGACTCTCACTGGGGAACGGGTCCCACACACACTGACTCTCACTGGGGTACGGGTCCCACACACACTGACTCTCACTGGGGTACGGGTTCCACACACACGGACTCTCACTGGGGAACGGGTCTCACACACACTGACTCTCACTGGGGTACGGGTCACACACACACTGACTCTCACTGGGGTACGGGTCCCACACACACTGACTCTCACTGGGGTACGGGTCCCACACACACGGACTCTCACTGGGGTACGGGTCTCACACACACTGACTCTCACTGGGGTATGGGTCCCAGACACTGATTCTCACTGGGGTACGGGTCCCACACACACTGACTCTCACTGGGGTACAGTTCCACACACACTGACTCTCACTGGAGTACGGGTCCCACACACACTGACCCTCACTGGGGTACGGGTCCCACACAAACTGACTCTCACTGGGGTACGGGTCCCACACACACCGACTCTCACTGGGATACAGCGCCACACAAACTGACTCTCACTGGGGTACGGGTTCCACACACACTGACTCTCACTGGGGTACGGGTTCCACACTCACTGACTCTCACTGGGGTACGGGTTCCACACACACTGACTCTCACTGGGGTACGGGTCCCACACACACTGACTCTCACTGGGGTACGGGTTCCGCACACACGGGCTCTCATTGGGGTATGGGTCCCACACAAACTGACTCTCACTGGGGTACCGGTTCCACACACACTGACTCTCACTGGGGTACGGGTCCCACACACACTGACTCTCACTGGGGTACGGGTCCCACACACACTGACTCTCACTGGGGTCCGGGTCCCACACACACTGACTCTCACTGGGATACAGCTCCACACACACTGACACTCACTGGGGTACGGGTTCCACACACACTGACTCTCACTGGGGTACAGGTCCCACACACACTGACTCTCACTGGGGTACGGGTCCCACACACACGGACTCTCACTGGGGTACGGGTCCCACACACACTGACTCTCACTGGGATACGGGTCCCACACACACTGACTCTCACTCGGGTACGGCTCCCACACACACTGACTCTCACTGGGGTACGGGCTCCACACACACGGACTCTCACTGGGGTATGGGTCCCACACACACTGACTGTCACTGGGGTACGTGTTCCACATACACTGACTCTCACTGGGGTATGGGTCCCACACACAATGACTGTCACTGGGGCACGGATTCCACACACACTGACTCTCACTGGGGTACGGGTCCCACACACACTGACTCTTACTGGGGTACGGGTCCCACACACACTGACTCTCACTGGGGTACGGGTCCCACACACACTGACTCTCACTGGGGTACAGGTCCCACACACACTGACTCTCACTGGGGTACGGGTCCCACACACACTGACTCTCACTGGGATACGGGTCCCACACACACTGACTCTCACTGGGGTACGGGTCCCACACACACGGACTCTCACTGGGGAACGGGTCCCACACACACTGACTCTCACTGGGGTACGGGTCCCACACACACTGACTCTCACTGGGGTACGGGTTCCACACACACGGACTCTCACTGGGGAACGGGTCTCACACACACTGACTCTCACTGGGGTACGGGTCACACACACACTGACTCTCACTGGGGTACGGGTCCCACACACACTGACTCTCACTGGGGTACGGGTCCCACACACACGGACTCTCACTGGGGTACGGGTCTCACACACACTGACTCTCACTGGGGTATGGGTCCCAGACACTGATTCTCACTGGGGTACGGGTCCCACACACACTGACTCTCACTGGGGTACAGTTCCACACACACTGACTCTCACTGGAGTACGGGTCCCACACACACTGACCCTCACTGGGGTACGGGTCCCACACAAACTGACTCTCACTGGGGTACGGGTCCCACACACACCGACTCTCACTGGGATACAGCGCCACACAAACTGACTCTCACTGGGGTACGGGTTCCACACACACTGACTCTCACTGGGGTACGGGTTCCACACACACTGACTCTCACTGGGGTACGGGTCCCACACACACTGACCCTCACTGGGGTACGGGTTCCGCACACACGGGCTCTCATTGGGGTATGGGTCCCACACAAACTGACTCTCACTGGGGTACCGGTTCCACACACACTGACTCTCACTGGGGTACGGGTCCCACACACACTGACTCTCACTGGGGTACGGGTCCCACACACACTGACTCTCACTGGGGTCCGGGTCCCACACACACTGACTCTCACTGGGATACAGCTCCACACACACTGACACTCACTGGGGTACGGGTTCCACACACACTGACTCTCACTGGGGTACAGGTCCCACACACACTGACTCTCACTGGGGTACGGGTCCCACACACACGGACTCTCACTGGGGTACGGGTCCGACACACACTGACTCTCACTGGGATACGGGTCCCACACACACTGACTCTCACTCGGGTACGGCTCCCACACACACTGACTCTCACTGGGGTACGGGCTCCACACACACGGACTCTCACTGGGGTATGGGTCCCACACACACTGACTGTCACTGGGGTACGTGTTCCACATACACTGACTCTCACTGGGGTATGGGTCCCACACACAATGACTGTCACTGGGGCACGGATTCCACACACACTGACTCTCACTGGGGTACGGGTCCCACACACACGGACTCTCACTGGGGTACGGGTCCCACACACACTGACTCTCACTGGGATACGGGTCCCACACACACTGACTCTCACTCGGGTACGGCTCCCACACACACTGACTCTCACTGGGGTACGGGCTCCACACACACGGACTCTCACTGGGGTATGGGTCCCACACACAATGACTGTCACTGGGGCACGGATTCCACACACACTGACTCTCACTGGGGTACGGGTCCCACACACACTGACTCTCACTGGGGTCCGGGTCCCACACACACTGACTCTCACTGGGATACAGCTCCACACACACTGACACTCACTGGGGTACGGGTTCCACACACACTGACTCTCACTGGGGTACAGGTCCCACACACACTGACTCTCACTGGGGTACGGGTCCCACACACACGGACTCTCACTGGGGTACGGGTCCCACACACACTGACTCTCACTGGGATACGGGTCCCACACACACTGACTCTCACTCGGGTACGGCTCCCACACACACTGACTCTCACTGGGGTACGGGCTCCACACACACGGACTCTCACTGGGGTATGGGTCCCACACACACTGACTGTCACTGGGGTACGTGTTCCACATACACTGACTCTCACTGGGGTATGGGTCCCACACACAATGACTGTCACTGGGGCACGGATTCCACACACACTGACTCTCACTGGGGTACGGGTCCCACACACACTGACTCTTACTGGGGTACGGGTCCCACACACACTGACTCTCACTGGGGTACGGGTCCCACACACACTGACTCTCACTGGGGTACGGGTCCCACACACACTGACTCTCACTGGGATACGGGTCCCACACACACTGACTCTCACTGGGATACGGGTCCCACACACACTGACTCTCACTGGGGTACGGGTTCCACACACATGGACTCTCAATGGGGAACGGGTCCCACACACACTGACTCTCACTGGGGTATGGGTCCCAGACACTGACTCTCACTGGGGTACGGGTCCCACACACACTGACTCTCACTGGGGTACGGGACCCACACACACTGACACTCACTGGGGTAAGGGTCCCACACACACTGACTGTCACTGGGGTACGGGTCCCACACACACTGACTCTCACTGGGGTATGGATCCCAGACACTGACTCTCACTGGGGTACGGGTCCCACACACACTGACTCTCACTGGGGTACGGGTCCCAGACACTGACTCTCACTGGGGTACGGGTCCCACACACACTGACTCTCACTGGGGTACGGGTCCCACACACACTGACCCTCACTGGGGTACGGGTCCCACACACACTGACCCTCACTGGGGTACGGGTTCCACACACACAGTGACTCTCACTGGGGTACGGGTCCCACACACACTGACTCTCACTGGGGTACGTGTCCCACACACACTGACTCTCACTGGGGTACAGGTCCCACACACACTGACTCTCACTGGGGTACGGGTCCCACACACACTGACTCTCACTGTGGTACGGGTCCCACACACACTGACTCTCACTGGGGTCCGGGGCCCACACACACTGACTCTCACTGGGGTTCGGGTCCCACACACACTGACTCTCACTGGGGTACGGGTCCCACACACACCGACTCTCACTGGGGTATGGGTCCCACACACACTGACTCTCACTGGGGTACGGGTCCCACACACACCGACTCTCACTGGGGTACGGGTCCCACACACACTGACTCTCACTGGGGTACGGGTCCCACACACACCGACTCTCACTGGGGTATGGGTCCCACACACACTGACTCTCACTGGGGTTCGGGTCCCACACACACAGACTCTCACTGGGGTACGGGTCCCACGCAAACTGACTCTCACTGGGGTATGGGTCCCACACACACTGACTCTCACTGGGGTACGGATCCCACACACACCGACTCTCACTGGGGTACGGGTCCCACACACACTGACTCTCACTGGGGTACGGGTCCCACACACACCGACTCTCACTGGGATACAGCGCCACACAAACTGACTCTCACTGGGGTACGGGTCCCACACACATTGACTCTCACTGGGGTACGGGCCCCACACACACTGGCTCTCATTGGGGTATGGGTCCCACACAAACTGACTCTCACTGGGGTACGGGTTCCACACACACTGACTCTCACTGGGGTACGGGTCCCACAAACACTGACTCTCACTGGGGTACGGGTTCCACACACACTGACTCTCACTGGGATACAGCTCCACACACACTGACTCTCACTGGATTACGGGTTCCACACACACTGACTCTCACTGGGATACAGCTCCACACACACTGACTGTCACGGGGGTACGGGCCCCACACACACTGACTCTCACTGGATTCTGGGTCCCACACACACTGACTCTCACTGGGGTACGGGTCCCACGCACACTGACTCTCACTGGGGTACGGGTCCCACACACACTGACTCTCATTGGGGTACGGGTCCCACACACACTGACTCTCACTGGGCTACGGGTCCCACACACACAGACTCTCACTCGGGTACGGCTCCCACACACACTGACACTCACTGGGGTACGGGTTCCACACACACTGACTCTCACTGGGGTACGGGTCCCACACACCCGGACTCTCACTGGGGTACGAGTTCCACACACACTGACTCTCACTGGGGTACGTGTCCCACACACACTGACTCTCACTGGGGTACAGGTCCCACACACACTGACTCTCACTGGGGTACGGGTCCCACACACACTGACTCTCACTGGGGTACGGGTCCCACACACACTGACTCTCACTGGGATACGGGTCCCACACACACTGACTCTCACTGGGGTACGGGTCCCACACACACGGACCCTCACTGGGGAACGGGTCCCACACACACTGACTCTCACTGGGGTACTGCTCCCACACACACTGACTCTCACTGGGGTACGGGTTCCACACACACGGACTATCACTGGGGTATGGGTCACACACCCACTGACTCTCACTGGGGTACGGGTCCCACACACACTGACTCTCACTGGGATACAGCTCCACACACACTGCCTCTCACTGGATTCCGGGTCCCACACACACTGACTCTCACTGGGGTACGGGTCCTACACACACTGACTCTCACTGGGGTACGGGTCCCACACACACTGACTCTCACTGGGATACGGGTCCCACACACACTGACTCTCATTGGGGAACGGGTCTCACACACACTGACTCTCACTGGGGTACGGGTCACACACACACTGACTCTCACTCGGGTACGGGTCCCACACACACTGACTCTCACTGGGGTACGGGTCCCACACACACGGACTCTCACTGGGGAACGGGTCTCACACACACTGACTCTCACTGGGGTACGGGTCCCACACACAGACTCTCACTGGGGTATGGGTCCCAGACACTGATTCTCACTGGGGTACGGGTCCCACACACACTGACTCTCACTGGGGTACAGTTCCACACACACTGACTCTCACTGGAGTACGGGTCCCACACACACTGACCCTCACTGGGGTACGGGTCCCACACAAACTGACTCTCACTGGGGTACGGGTCCCACACACACCGACTCTCGCTGGGATACAGCGCCACACAAACTGACTCTCACTGGGGTACGGGTTCCACACACACTGACTCTCACTGGGGTACGGGTTCCACACACACTGACTCTCACTGGGGTACGGGTCCCACACACACTGACTCTCACTGGGGTACGGGTTCCGAACACACGGGCTCTCATTGGGGTATGGGTCCCACACAAACTGACTCTCACTGGGGTACCGGTTCCACACACACTGACTCTCACTGGGGTACGGGTCCCACACACACTGACTCTCACTGGGGTCCGGGTCCCACACACACTGACTCTCACTGGGGTCCGGGTCCCACACACACTGACTCTCACTGGGATACAGCTCCACACACACTGACACTCACTGGGGTACGGGTTCCACACACACTGACTCTCACTGGGGTACAGGTCCCACACACACTGACTCTCACTGGGGTACGGGTCCCACACACACGGACTCTCACTGGGGTACGGGTCCCACACACACGGACTCTCACTGGGATACGGGTCACACACACACTGACTCTCACTGGGGTACGGGTCCCACACACACGGACTCTCACTGGGGAACGGGTCTCACACACACTGACTCTCACTGGGGTACGGGTCCCACACACACTGACTCTCACTGGGGTACGGGTCCCACACACACAGACTCTCACGGGGTATGGGTCCCAGACACTGATTCTCACTGGGGTACGGGTCCCACACACACTGACTCTCACTGGGGTACGGGACCCACACACACTGACTCTCACTGGAGTACGGGTCCCACACACACTGACTCTCACTGGGGTACGGGTCCCACGCAAACTGACTCTCACTGGGGTATGGGTCCCACACACACTGAGTCTCACTGGGGTACGGGTCCCACACACACTGACTCTCACTGGGGTACGGGTCCCACACACACTGACTCTCACTGGGGTACGGGTTCCACACACACTGACTCTCATTGGGGTACGGGTCCCACACACACTGACTCTCACTGGGGCACGGGTCCCACACACACAGACTCTCACTCGGGTACGGCTCCCACACACACTGACACTCACTGGGGTACGGGTTCCACACACACTGACTCTCACTGGGGTACAGGTCCCACACACACTGACTCTCACTGGGGTACGGGACCCACACACACTGACTCTCACTGGGATACGGGTCCCACACACACTGACTCTCACTGGGGTACGGGTCCCACACACACGGACACTCACTGGGGAACGGGACCCACACACACTGACTCTCACTGGGGTACGGGTCCCACACACACTGACTCTCACTGGGGTACGGGTTCCACACACACGGACTCTCACTGGGGAACGGGTCTCACACACACTGACTCTCACTGGGGTACGGGTCACACACACACTGACTCTCACTGGGGTACGGGTCCCACACACACTGACTCTCACTGGGGTACGGGTCCCACACACACGGACTCTCACTGGGGAACGGGTCTCACACACACTGACTCTCACTGGGGTACGGGTCCCACACACACGGACTCTCACTGGGGAACGGGTCTCACACACACTGACTCTCACTGGGGTACGGGTCACACACACACTGACTCTCACCTGGGTACGGGTCCCACACACACTGACTCTCACTGGGGTACGGGTCCCACACACACGAACTCTCACTGGGGTACGGGTCTCACACACACTGACTCTCACTGGGGTATGGGTCCCAGACACTGATTCTCACTGGGGTACGGGTCCCACACACACTGACTCTCACTGGGGTACAGTTCCACACACACTGACTCTCACTGGAGTACGGGTCCCACACACACTGACCCTCACTGGGGTACGGGTCCCACACAAACTGACTCTCACTGGGGTACGGGTCCCACACACACCGACTCTCACTGGGATACAGCGCCACACAAACTGACTCTCACTGGGGTACGGGTTCCACACACACTGACTCTCACTGGGGTACGGGTTCCACACACACTGACTCTCACTGGGGTACGGGTCCCACACACACTGACTCTCACTGGGGTACGGGTTCCGCACACACGGGCTCTCATTGGGGTATGGGTCCCACACAAACTGACTCTCACTGGGGTACCGGTTCCACACACACTGACTCTCACTGGGGTACGGGTCCGACACACACTGACTCTCACTGGGGTACGGGTCCCACACACACTGACTCTCACTGGGGTCCGGGTCCCACACACACTGACTCTCACTGGGATACGGGTCCGACACACACTGACTCTCACTGGGGTACGGGTCCGACACACACTGACTCTCACTGGGGAACGGGTCTCACACACACTGACTCTCACTGGGGTACGGGTCCCACACACACGGACTCTCACTGGGGAACGGGTCTCACACACACTGACTCTCACTGGGGTACGGGTCCCACACACAGACTCTCACTGTGGTATGGGTCCCAGACACTGATTCTCACTGGGGTACGGGTCCCACACACACTGACTCTCACTGGGGTACAGTTCCACACACACTGACTCTCACTGGAGTACGGGTCCCACACACACTGACCCTCACTGGGGTACGGGTCCCACACAAACTGACTCTCACTGGGGTACGGGTCCCACACACACCGACTCTCACTGGGATACAGCGCCACACAAACTGACTCTCACTGGGGTACGGGTTCCACACACACTGACTCTCACTGGGGTACGGGTTCCACACACACTGACTCTCACTGGGGTACGGGTCCCACACACACTGACTCTCACTGGGGTACGGGTTCCGCACACACGGGGTCTCATTGGGGTATGGGTCCCACACAAACTGACTCTTACTGGGGTACCGGTTCCACACACACTGACTCTCACTGGGGTACGGGTCCCACACACACTGACTCTCACTGGGGTACGGGTCCCACACACACTGACTCTCACTGGGGTCCGGGTCCCACACACACTGACTCTCACTGGGATACAGCTCCACACACACTGACACTCACTGGGGTACGGGTTCCACACACACTGACTCTCACTGGGGTACAGGTCCCATACACAGTGACTCTCACTGGGGTACGGGTCCCACACACACGGACTCTCACTGGGGTACGGGTCCCACACACACGGACTCTCACTGGGATACGGGTCCCACACACACTGACTCTCACTGGGGTACGGGTCCCACACACACGGACTCTCACTGGGGAACGGGTCTCACACACACTGACTCTCACTGGGGTACGGGTCCCACACACACTGACTCTCACTGGGGTACGGGTCCCACACACACTGACTCTCACGGGGTATGGGTCCCAGACACTGATTCTCACTGGGGTACGGGTCCCACACACACTGACTCTCACTGGGGTACGGGACCCACACACACTGACTCTCACTGGAGTACGGGTCCCACACACACTGACTCTCACTGGGGTACGGGTCCCACGCAAACTGACTCTCACTGGGGTATGGGTCCCACACACACTGAGTCTCACTGGGGTACGGGTCCCACACACACTGACTCTCACTGGGGTACGGGTCCCACACACACTGACTCTCACTGGGGTACGGGTCCCACACACACAGACTTTCACTCGGTTACGGCTCCCACACACACTGACACTCACTGGGGTACGGGTTCCACACACACTGACTCTCACTGGGGTACAGGTCCCACACACACTGACTCTCACTGGGGTACGGGTCCCACACACACTGACTCTCACTGGGATACGGGTCCCACACACACTGACTCTCACTGGGGTACGGGTCCCACACACACGGACTCTCACTGGGGAACGGGTCCCACACACACTGACTCTCACTGGGGTACGGGTCCCACACACACTGACTCTCACTGGGGTACGGGTCCCACACACACGGACTCTCACTGGGGAACGGGTCTCACACACACTGACTCTCACTGGGGTACGGGTCCCACACACACTGACTCTCACTGGGGTACGGGTCCCACACACACAGACTCTCACGGGGTATGGGTCCCAGACACTGATTCTCACTGGGGTACGGGTCCCACACACACTGACTCTCACTGGGGTACGGGACCCACACACACTGACTCTCACTGGAGTACGGGTCCCACACACACTGACTCTCACTGGGGTACGGGTCCCACGCAAACTGACTCTCACTGGGGTATGGGTCCCACACACACTGACTCTCACTGGGGTACGGGTCCCACACACAGTGACTCTCACTGGGGTACGGGTTCCACACACACTGACTCTCATTGGGGTACGGGTCCCACACACACAGACTCTCACTCGGGTACGGCTCCCACACACACTGACACTCACTGGGGTACGGGTTCCACACACACTGACTCTCACTGGGGTACAGGTCCCACACACACTGACTCTCACTGGGGTACGGGTCCCACACACACTGACTCTCACTGGGATACGGGTCCCACACACACTGACTCTCACTGGGGTACGGGTCCCACACACACGGACTCTCAATGGGGAACGGGTCCCACACACACTGACTCTCACTGGGGTACGGGTCCCACACACACGGACTCTCACTGGGGTACGGGTCCCACACACACTGACTCTCACTGGGGTCCGGGTCCCACACACACTGACTCTCACTGGGGAACGGGTCTCACACACACTGACTCTCACTGGGGTACGGGTCACACACACACTGACTCTCACTGGGGTACGGGTCCCACACACACTGACTCTCACTGGGGTACGGGTCCCACACACACGGACTCTCACTGGGGAACGGGTCTCACACACACTGACTCTCACTGGGGTACGGGTCCCACACACACGGACTCTCACTGGGGAACGGGTCTCACACACACTGACTCTCACTGGGGTACGGGTCACACACACACTGACTCTCACTGGGGTACGGGTCCCACACACACTGACTCTCACTGGGGTACGGGTCCCACACACACGAACTCTCACTGGGGTACGGGTCTCACACACACTGACTCTCACTGGGGTATGGGTCCCAGACACTGATTCTCACTGGGGTACGGGTCCCACACACACTGACTCTCACTGGGGTACAGTTCCACACACACTGACTCTCACTGGAGTACGGGTCCCACACACACTGACCCTCACTGGGGTACGGGTCCCACACAAACTGACTCTCACTGGGGTACGGGTCCCACACACACCGACTCTCACTGGGATACAGCGCCACACAAACTGACTCTCACTGGGGTACGGGTTCCACACACACTGACTCTCACTGGGGTACGGGTTCCACACACACTGACTCTCACTGGGGTACGGGTCCCACACACACTGACTCTCACTGGGGTACGGGTTCCGCACACACGGGCTCTCATTGGGGTATGGGTCCCACACAAACTGACTCTCACTGGGGTACCGGTTCCACACACACTGACTCTCACTGGGGTACGGGTCCGACACACACTGACTCTCACTGGGGTACGGGTCCCACACACACTGACTCTCACTGGGGTCCGGGTCCCACACACACTGACTCTCACTGGGATACAGCTCCACACACACTGACACTCACTGGGGTACGGGTTCCACACACACTGACTCTCACTGGGGTACGGGTCCCACACACACGGACTCTCACTGGGATACGGGTCCCACACACAGTGACTCTCACTGGGATACGGGTCCCACAAACACTGACTCTCACTGGGGTACGGGACCCACACACACGGACTCTCACTGGGGTACGGGTCACACACACACTGACTCTCACTCGGGTACGGGTCCCACACACACTGACTCTCACTGGGGTACGGGTCCCACACACACGGACTGTCACTGGGGAACGGGTCTCACACACACTGACTCTCACTGGGGTACGGGTCCCACACACACGGACTCTCACTGGGGAACGGGTCTCACACACACTGACTCTCACTGGGGTACGGGTCCCACACACACTGACTCTCACTGGGGTACAGTTCCACACACACTGACTCTCACTGGAGTACGGGTCCCACACACACTGACCCTCACTGGGGTACGGGTCCCACACAAACTGACTCTCACTGGGGTACGGGTCCCACACACACCGACTCTCACTGGGATACAGCGCCACACAAACTGACTCTCACTGGGGTACGGGTTCCACACACACTGACTCTCACTGGGGTACGGGTTCCACACACACTGCCTCTCACTGGGGTACGGGTCCCACACACACTGACTCTCACTGGGGTACGGGTTCCGCACACACGGGCTCTCATTGGGGTATGGGTCCCACACAAACTGACTCTTACTGGGGTACCGGTTCCACACACACTGACTCTCACTGGGGTACGGGTCCCACACACACTGACTTTCACTGGGGTACGGGTCCCACACACACTGACTCTCACTGGGGTCCGGGTCCCACACACACTGACTCTCACTGGGATACAGCTCCACACACACTGACACTCACTGGGGTATGGGTTCCACACACACTGACTCTCACTGGGGTACAGGTCCCATACACAGTGACTCTCACTGGGGTACGGGTCCCACACACACGGACTCTCACTGGGGAACGGGTCTCACACACACTGACTCTCACTGGGGTACGGGTCCCACACACACTGACTCTCACTGGGGTACGGGTCCCACACACACTGACTCTCACGGGGTATGGGTCCCAGACACTGATTCTCACTGGGGTACGGGTCCCACACACACTGACTCTCACTGGGGTACGGGACCCACACACACTGACTCTCACTGGAGTACGGGTCCCACACACACTGACTCTCACTGGGGTACGGGTCCCACGCAAACTGACTCTCACTGGGGTATGGGTCCCACACACACTGAGTCTCACTGGGGTACGGGTCCCACACACACTGACTCTCACTGGGGTACGGGTCCCACACACACTGACTCTCACTGGGGTACGGGTTCCACACACACTGACTCTCATTGGGGTACGGGTCCCACACACACTGACTCTCACTGGGGTACGGGTCCCACACACACAGACTCTCACTCGGGTACGGCTCCCACACACACTGACACTCACTGGGGTACGGGTTCCACACACACTGACTCTCACTGGGGTACAGGTCCCACACACACTGACTCTCACTGGGGTACGGGTCCCACACACACTGACTCTCACTGGGATACGGGTCCCACACACACTGACTCTCACTGGGGTACGGGTCCCACACACACGGACTCTCACTGGGGAACGGGTCCCACACACACTGACTCTCACTGGGGTACGGGTCCCACACACACTGACTCTCACTGGGGTACGGGTTCCACACACACGGACTCTCACTGGGGAACGGGTCTCACACACACTGACTCTCACTGGGGTACGGGTCACACACACACTGACTCTCACTGGGGTACGGGTCCCACACACACTGACACTCACTGGGGTACGGGTCCCACACACACGGACTCTCACTGGGGTACGGGTCCCACACACACGGACTCTCACTGGGGAACGGGTCTCACACACACTGACTCTCACTGGGGTACGGGTCACACACACACTGACTCTCACTGGGGTACGGGTCCCACACACACTGACTCTCACTGGGGTACGGGTCCCACACACACGAACTCTCACTGGGGTACGGGTCTCACACACACTGACTCTCACTGGGGTATGGGTCCCAGACACTGATTCTCACTGGGGTACGGGTCCCACACACACTGACTCTCACTGGGGTACAGTTCCACACACACTGACTCTCACTGGAGTACGGGTCCCACACACACTGACCCTCACTGGGGTACGGGTCCCACACAAACTGACTCTCACTGGGGTACGGGTCCCACACACACCGACTCTCACTGGGATACAGCGCCACACAAACTGACTCTCACTGGGGTACGGGTTCCACACACACTGACTCTCACTGGGGTACGGGTTCCACACACACTGACTCTCACTGGGGTACGGGTCCCACGCACACTGACTCTCACTGGGGTACGGGTTCCGCACACACGGGCTCTCATTGGGGCATGGGTCCCACACAAACTGACTCTCACTGGGGTACCGGTTCCACACACACTGACTCTGACTGGGGTACGGGTCCGACACACACTGACTCTCACTGGGGTACGGGTCCCACACACACTGACTCTCACTGGGGTCCGGGTCCCACACACACTGACTCTCACTGGGATACAGCTCCACACACACTGACACTCACTGGGGTACGGGTTCCACACACACTGACTCTCACTGGGGTACGGGTCCCACACACACGGACTCTCACTGGGGTACGGGTCCCACACACACTGACTATCACTGGGATACGGGTCCCACAAACACTGACTCTCACTGGGGTACGGGACCCACACACACGGACTCTCACTGGGGAACGGGTCTCACACACACTGACTCTCACTGGGGTACGGGTCCCACACACACTGACTCTCACTGGGGTACGGGTCCCACACACACTGACTCTCACGGGGTATGGGTCCCAGACACTGATTCTCACTGGGGTACGGGTCCCACACACACTGACTCTCACTGGGGTACGGGACCCACACACACTGACTCTCACTGGAGTACGGGTCCCACACACACTGACTCTCACTGGGGTACGGGTTCCACACACACTGACTCTCATTGGGGTACGGGTCCCACACACACTGACTCTCACTGGGCTACGGGTCCCACACACACAGACTCTCACTCGGGTACGGCTCCCACACACACTGACACTCACTGGGGTACGGGTTCCACACACACTGACTCTCACTGGGGTACAGGTCCCACACACACTGACTCTCACTGGGGTACGGGTCCCACACACACTGACTCTCACTGGGATAAAGGTCCCACACACACTGACTCTCACTGGGGTAGGGGTCCCACACACACGGACTCTCACTGGGGAACGGGTCCCACACACACTGACTCTCACTGGGGTACGGGTCCCACACACACTGACTCTCACTGGGGTACGGGTTCCACACACACGGACTCTCACTGGGGTACGGGTCCCACACCCACTGACTCTCACTGGGGTACGGGTCCCACACACACGGACTCTCACTGGGGTATGGGTTCCACACACACTGACTCTCGCTGGGGTACGGGTTCCACACACACTGACTCTCACTGGGGTACGGGTTCCACACACACTGACTCTCACTGGGATACAGCTCCACACACACTGACTCTCACTGGGGTAGGGGTTCCACACACACTGACTCTCACTGGGGTACCGGTTCAACACACACTGACTCTCACTGGGATACGGGTCCCACACACACTGACTCTCACTGGGGTACAGCGCCGCACACATTGACTCTCACTGGGGTACGGGTGCCACACACACTGACTCTCACTGGGGTACGGGTCCCACACACACTGACTCTCACTGGGATACGGGTCCCCCACACACTGACACTCACTGGGGTACGGGTCCCACGCACACTGACTCTCACTGGGGTACGGGTCCCACACACACTGACTCTCACTGGGGTACGGGTTCCACACACACTGACTCTCACTGGGGTACGGGCTCCACACACACTGACTCTCACTGGGGTACGGGTCCCACACACACTGACTCTCACTGGGGTACGGGTTCCACACACACTGACTCTCACTGGGGTACGGGCTCCACACACACGGGCTCTCACTGGGGTACGGGTTCCACATACACTGACTCTCACTGGGGTACGGGTCCCACACACACTGACTCTCACTGGGATACAGCTCCAGATACACTGACTCTCACTGGGGTACGGGTCCCACACACACTGACTCTCACTGGGGTACGGGTTCCACACACACTGACTCTCACTGGGGTACGTGTCCCACACACACTGACTCTCACTGGGGTACGGGTCCCCCACACACTGACTCTCACTGGGGTACGGGTCCCACACACACTGACTCTCACTGGGGTAAGGGTCCCACACACACTGACTCTCACTGGGGTACGGGTCCCACACACACTGACTCTCACTGGGGTACGGGTCCCACACACACTGTCACTGGGGTACGGGTCCCACACACACTGACTCTCACTGGGGTGCGGGTTCCACACACACTGACTCTCAGTGGATTCCGGGTCCCACACACACTGACTCTCACTGGGGTACGGGTTCCACACACACTGACTCTCACTGGGGTACGGGTCCCACACACACTGACTCTCACTGGGGTACGGGTTCCACACACACTGACTCTCACTGGGCTACGGGTCCCACACACACTGACTCTCACTCGGGTACGGCTCCCACACACACTGACTCTCACTGGGGTACGGGTCCCACACACACTGACTGTCACTGGGGTACGTGTTCCACATACACTGACTCTCACTGGGGTATGGGTCCCACACACAATGACTGTCACTGGGGCACGGATTCCACACACACTGACTCTCACTGGGGTACGTGTCCCACCCACACTGACTCTCACTGGGGTACGGGTCCCACACACACTGACTCTCACTGGGGTACGGGTCCCACACACACTGACTCTCACTGGGGTACGGGTCCCACACACACTGACTCTCACTGGGATACGGGTCCCACACACACTGACTCTCACTGGGGTACGGGTCCCACACACACTGACTCTCACTGGGGTACGGGTTCCACACACACTGACTCTCAGTGGGGTACGGGTCCCACACACACTGTCACTGGGGTACGGGTCCCACACACACTGACTCTCACTGGGGTACGGGTCCCACACACACTGACTCTCACTGGGGTACGGGTTCCACACACACTGACTCTCACAGGGGTACGGGTCCCACACACACTGACTCTCACTGGGGTACGGGTTCCACACACACTGACTCTCACTGGAGTACGGGTCCCACACACACTGTCACTGGGGTACGGGTCCCACACACACTGACTCTCACTGGGGTGCGGGTTCCACACACACTGACTCTCAGTGGATTCCGGGTCCCACACACACTGACTCTCACTGGGGTACGGGTTCCACACACACTGACTCTCACTGGGGTACGGGTCCCACACACACTGACTCTCACTGGGGTACGGGTTCCACACACACTGACTCTCACTGGGCTACGGGTCCCACACACACTGACTCTCACTCGGGTACGGCTCCCACACACACTGACTCTCACTGGGGTACGGGCTCCACACACACGGACTCTCACTGGGGTATGGGTCCCACACACACTGACTGTCACTGGGGCATGGATTCCACACACACTGACTCTCACTGGGGTACGGGTCCCACACACACTGACTCTTACTGGGGTTCGGGTCCCACACACACTGACTCTCACTGGGGTACGGGTCCCACACACACTGACTCTCACTGGGGTACGGGTCCCACACACACTGACTCTCACTGGGATACGGGTGCCACACACACTGACTCTCACTGGGGTACGGGTCCCACACACACTGACTCTCACTGGGGTACGGGTTCCACACACACGGAGTCTCAATGGGGAACGGGTCCCACACACACTGACTCTCACTGGGGTATGGGTCCCAGACACTGACTCTCACTGGGGTACGGGTCCCACACACACTGACTCTCACTGGGGTACGGGACCCACACACACTGACACTCACTGGGGTAAGGGTCCCACACACACTGACTGTCACTGGGGTACGGGTCCCACACACACTGACTCTCACTGGGGTACGGGTTCCGCACACACGGGCTCTCATTGGGGCATGGGTCCCACACAAACTGACTCTCACTGGGGTACCGGTTCCACACACACTGACTCTGACTGGGGTACGGGTCCGACACACACTGACTCTCACTGGGGTCCGGGTCCCACACACACTGACTCTCACTGGGATACAGCTCCACACACACTGACACTCACTGGGGTACGGGTTCCACACACACTGACTCTCACTGGGGTACGGGTCCCACACACACGGACTCTCACTGGGGTACGGGTCCCACACACACTGACTATCACTGGGATACGGGTCCCACAAACACTGACTCTCACTGGGGTACGGGACCCACACACACGGACTCTCACTGGGGAACGGATCTCACACACACTGACTCTCACTGGGGTACGGGTCCCACACACACTGACTCTCACTGGGGTACGGGTCCCACACACACTGACTCTCACGGGGTATGGGTCCCAGACACTGATTCTCACTGGGGTACGGGTCCCACACACACTGACTCTCACTGGGGTACGGGACCCACACACACTGACTCTCACTGGAGTACGGGTCCCACACACACTGACTCTCACTGGGGTACGGGTCCCACGCAAACTGTCTCTCACTGGGGTATGGGTCCCACACACACTGACTCTCACTGGGGTACGGGTCCCACACACACTGACTCTCACTGGGGTACGGGTCCCACACACACTGACTCACACTGGGGTACGGGTTCCACACACACTGACTCTCATTGGGGTACGGGTCCCACACACACTGACTCTCACTGGGCTACGGGTCCCACACACACAGACTCTCACTCGGGTACGGCTCCCACACACACTGACACTCACTGGGGTACGGGTTCCACACACACTGACTCTCACTGGGGTACAGGTCCCACACACACTGACTCTCACTGGGGTACGGGTCCCACACACACTGACTCTCACTGGGATACGGGTCCCACACACACTGACTCTCACTGGGGTAGGGGTCCCACACACACGGACTCTCACTGGGGAACGGGTCCCACACACACTGACTCTCACTTGGGTACGGGTCCCACACACACTGACTCTCACTGGGGTACGGGTTCCACACACACGGACTCTCACTGGGGTACGGGTCCCACACCCACTGACTCTCACTGGGGTACGGGTCCCACACACACTGACTCTCACTGGGGTGCGGGTTCCACACACACTGACTCTCAGTGGATTCCGGGTCCCACACACACTGACTCTCACTGGGGTACGGGTTCCACACACACTGACTCTCACTGGGGTACGGGTCCCACACACACTGACTCTCACTGGGGTACGGGTTCCACACACACTGACTCTCACTGGGCTACGGGTCCCACACACACTGACTCTCACTCGGGTACGGCTCCCACACACACTGACTCTCACTGGGGTACGGGTCCCACACACACTGACTGTCACTGGGGTACGTGTTCCACATACACTGACTCTCACTGGGGTATGGGTCCCACACACAATGACTGTCACTGGGGCACGGATTCCACACACACTGACTCTCACTGGGGTACGTGTCCCACCCACACTGACTCTCACTGGGGTACGGGTCCCACACACACTGACTCTCACTGGGGTACGGGTCCCACACACACTGACTCTCACTGGGGTACGGGTCCCACACACACTGACTCTCACTGGGATACGGGTCCCACACACACTGACTCTCACTGGGGTACGGGTCCCACACACACTGACTCTCACTGGGGTACGGGTTCCACACACACTGACTCTCACTGGGGTACGGGTCCCACACACACTGTCACTGGGGTACGGGTCCCACACACACTGACTCTCACTGGGGTATGGGTCCCACACACACTGACTCTCACTGGGGTACGGGTTTCACACACACTGACTCTCACAGGGGTACGGGTCCCACACACACTGACTCTCACTGGGGTACGGGTTCCACACACACTGACTCTCACTGGGGTACGGGTCCCACACACACTGTCACTGGGGTACGGGTCCCACACACACTGACTCTCACTGGGGTGCGGGTTCCACACACACTGACTCTCAGTGGATTCCGGGTCCCACACACACTGACTCTCACTGGGGTACGGGTTCCACACACACTGACTCTCACTGGGGTACGGGTCCCACACACACTGACTCTCACTGGGGTACGGGTTCCACACACACTGACTCTCACTGGGCTACGGGTCCCACACACACTGACTCTCACTCGGGTACGGCTCCCACACACACTGACTCTCACTGGGGTACGGGCTCCACACACACGGACTCTCACTGGGGTATGGGTCCCACACACACTGACTGTCACTGGGGCATGGATTCCACACACACTGACTCTCACTGGGGTACGGGTCCCACACACACTGACTCTTACTGGGGTTCGGGTCCCACACACACTGACTCTCACTGGGGTACGGGTCCCACACACACTGACTCTCACTGGGGTACGGGTCCCACACACACTGACTCTCACTGGGATACGGGTGCCACACACACTGACTCTCACTGGGGTACGGGTCCCACACACACTGACTCTCACTGGGGTACGGGTTCCACACACACGGAGTCTCAATGGGGAACGGGTCACACACACACTGACTCTCACTGGGGTATAGGTCCCAGACACTGACTCTCACTGGGGTACGGGTCCCACACACACTGACACTCACTGGGGTAAGGGTCCCACACACACTGACTGTCACTGGGGTACGGGTCCCACACACACTGACTCTCACTGGGGTACGGGTTCCGCAAACACGGGCTCTCATTGGGGCATGGGTCCCACACAAACTGACTCTCACTGGGGTACCGGTTCCACACACACTGACTCTGACTGGGGTACGGGTCCGACACACACTGACTCTCACTGGGGTACGGGTCCCACACACACTGACTCTCACTGGGGTCCGGGTCCCACACACACTGACTCTCACTGGGATACAGCTCCACACACACTGACACTCACTGGGGTACGGGTTCCACACACACTGACTCTCACTGGGGTACGGGTCCCACACACACGGACTCTCACTGGGGTATGGGTCCCACACACACTGACTATCACTGGGATACGGGTCCCACAAACACTGACTCTCACTGGGGTACGGGACCCACACACACGGACTCTCACTGGGGAACGGGTCTCACACACACTGACTCACACTGGGGTACGGGTCCCACACACACTGACTCTCACTGGGGTACGGGTCCCACACACACTGACTCTCACGGGGTATGGGTCCCAGACACTGATTCTCACTGGGGTACGGGTCCCACACACACTGACTCTCACTGGGGTACGGGACCCACACACACTGACTCTCACTGGAGTACGGGTCCCACACACACTGACTCTCACTGGGGTACGGGTCCCACGCAAACTGTCTCTCACTGGGGTATGGGTCCCACACACACTGACTCTCACTGGGGTACGGGTCCCACACACACTGACTCTCACTGGGGTACGGGTCCCACACACACTGACTCTCACTGGGGTACGGGTTCCACACACACTGACTCTCATTGGGGTACGGGTCCCACACACACTGACTCTCACTGGGCTACGGGTCCCACACACACAGACTCTCACTCGGGTACGGCTCCCACACACACTGACACTCACTGGGGTACGGGTTCCACACACACTGACTCTCACTGGGGTACAGGTCCCACACACACTGACTCTCACTGGGGTACGGGTCCCACACACACTGACTCTCACTGGGATACGGGTCCCACACACACTGACTCTCACTGGGGTAGGGGTCCCACACACACGGACTCTCACTGGGGAACGGGTCCCACACACACTGACTCTCACTGGGGTACGGGTCCCACACACACTGACTCTCACTGGGGTACGGGTTCCACACACACGGACTCTCACTGGGGTACGGGTCCCACACCCACTGACTCTCACTGGGGTACGGGTCCCACACACACGGACTCTCACTGGGGTATGGGTTCCACACACACTGACTCTCGCTGGGGTACGGGTTCCACACACACTGACTCTCACTGGGGTACGGGTTCCACACACACTGACTCTCACTGGGATACAGCTCCACACACACTGACTCTCACTGGGGTAGGGGTTCCACACACACTGACTCTCACTGGGGTACCGGTTCAACACACACTGACTCTCACTGGGATACGGGTCCCACACACACTGACTCTCACTGGGGTACAGCGCCGCACACATTGACTCTCACTGGGGTACGGGTGCCACACACACTGACTCTCACTGGGGTACGGGTCCCACACACACTGACTCTCACTGGGATACGGGTCCCCCACACACTGACTCTCACTGGGGTACGGGTCCCACACACACTGACTCTAACTGGGGTACGGGTCCCACACACACTGACTCTCACTGGGGTACGGGTTCCACACACACCGACTCTCACTGGGGTATGGGTCCCACACACACTGACTCTAACTGGGGTACGGGTCCCACACACACTGACTCTCACAGGGATACGGGTCCCACACACACTGACTCTCAGTGGATTCCGGGTCCCACACACACTGACACTCACTGGGGTACGGGTCCCACGCACACTGACTCTCACTGAGGTACGGGTCCCACACACACTGACTCTCACTGGGGTACGGGTTCCACACACACTGACTCTCACTGGGGTACGGGCTCCACACACACTGACTCTCACTGGGGTACGGGTCCCACACACACTGACTCTCACTGGGGTACGGGTTCCACACACACTGACTCTCACTGGGGTACGGGCTCCACACACACGGACTCTCACTGGGGTACGGGTTCCACATACACTGACTCTCACTGGGGTACGGGTCCCACACACACTGACTCTCACTGGGATACA
Organism: Scyliorhinus torazame; assembly: GCF_047496885.1. NCBI lineage: Eukaryota > Metazoa > Chordata > Chondrichthyes > Carcharhiniformes > Scyliorhinidae > Scyliorhinus > Scyliorhinus torazame. The sequence goes on along the minus strand of NC_092717.1, from coordinate 255,608,666 downwards.
GCTCCAGATACACTGACTCTCACTGGGGTACGGGTCCCACACACACTGACTCTCACTGGGGTACGGGTTCCACACACACTGACTCTCACTGGGGTACGTGTCCCACACACACTGACTCTCACTGGGGTACGGGTCCCCCACACACTGACTCTCACTGGGGTACGGGTCCCACACACACTGACTCTCACTGGGGTAAGGGTCCCACACACACTGACTCTCACTGGGGTACGGGTCCCACACACACTGACTCTCACTGGGGTACGGGTCCCACACACACTGACTCTCACTGGGGTACGGGTCCCACACACACTGTCACTGGGGTACGGGTCCCACACACACTGACTCTCACTGGGGTGCGGGTTCCACACACACTGACTCTCAGTGGATTCCGGGTCCCACACACACTGACTCTCACTGGGGTACGGGTTCCACACACACTGACTCTCACTGGGGTACGGGTCCCACACACACTGACTCTCACTGGGGTACGGGTTCCACACACACTGACTCTCACTGGGCTACGGGTCCCACACACACTGACTCTCACTCGGGTACGGCTCCCACACACACTGACTCTCACTGGGGTACGGGTCCCACACACACTGACTGTCACTGGGGTACGTGTTCCACATACACTGCCTCTCACTGGGGTATGGGTCCCACACACAATGACTGTCACTGGGGCACGGATTCCACACACACTGACTCTCACTGGGGTACGTGTCCCACCCACACTGACTCTCACTGGGCTACGGGTCCCACACACACTGACTCTCACTGGGGTACGGGTCCCACACACACTGACTCTCACTGGGGTACGGGTCCCACACACACTGACTCTCACTGGGATACGGGTCCCACACACACTGACTCTCACTGGGGTACGGGTCCCACACACACTGACTCTCACTGGGGTACGGGTTCCACACACACTGACTCTCACTGGGGTACGGGTCCCACACACACTGTCACTGGGGTACGGGTCCCACACACACTGACTCTCACTGGGGTACGGGTCCCACACACACTGACTCTCACTGGGGTACGGGTTCCACACACACTGACTCTCACTGGGGTACGGGTCCCACACACACTGACTCTCACTGGGGTACGGGTTCCACACACACTGACTCTCACTGGGGTACGGGTCCCACACACACTGTCACTGGGGTACGGGTCCCACACACACTGACTCTCACTGGGGTGCGGGTTCCACCCCCACTGACTCTCAGTGGATTCCGGGTCCCACACACACTGACTCTCACTGGGGTACGGGTTCCACACACACTGACTCTCACTGGGGTACGGGTCCCACACACACTGACTCTCACTGGGGTACGGGTTCCACACACACTGACTCTCACTGGGCTACGGGTCCCACACACACTGACTCTCACTCGGGTACGGCTCCCACACACACTGACTCTCACTGGGGTACGGGCTCCACACACACGGACTCTCACTGGGGTATGGGTCCCACACACACTGACTGTCACTGGGGTACGTGTTCAACATACACTGACTCTCACTGGGGTATGGGTCCCACACACAATGACTGTCACTGGGGCACGGATTCCACACACACTGACTCTCACTGGGGTACGGGTCCCACACACACTGACTCTTACTGGGGTTCGGGTCCCACACACACTGACTCTCACTGGGGTACGGGTCCCACACACACTGACTCTCACTGGGGTACGGGTCCCACACACACTGACTCTCACTGGGATACGGGTGCCACACACACTGACTCTCACTGGGGTATGGGTCCCACACACACTCTCACTGGGGTACGGGTTCCACACACACGGAGTCTCAATGGGGAACGGGTCCCACACACACTGACTCTCACTGGGGTATGGGTCCCAGACACTGACTCTCACTGGGGTACGGGTCCCACACACACTGACTCTCACTGGGGTACGGGACCCACACACACTGACACTCACTGGGGTAAGGGTCCCACACACACTGACTGTCACTGGGGTACGGGTCCCACACACACTGACTCTCACAGGGGTATGGATCCCAGACACTGACTCTCACTGGGGTACGGGTCCCACACACACTGACTCTCACTGGGGTACGGGTCCCAGACACGGACTCTCACTGGGGTACGGGTCCCACACACACTGACTCTCACTCGGGTACGGGACCCACACACACTGACTCTCACTGGAGTACGGGTCCCACACACACTGACTCTCACTGGGGTACGGGTCCCACGCAAACTGACTCTCACTGGGGTATGGGTCCCACACACACTGACTCTCACTGGGGTACGGGTCCCACACACACTGACTCTCACTGGGGTACGGGTCCCACACACACTGACTCTCACTGGGGTACGGGTTCCACACACACTGACTCTCATTGGGGTACGGGTCCCACACACACTGACTCTCACTGGGCTACGGGTCCCACACACACAGACTCTCACTCGGGTACGGCTCCCACACACACTGACACTCACTGGGGTACGGGTTCCACACACACTGACTCTCACTGGGGTACAGGTCCCACACACACTGACTCTCACTGGGGTACGGGTCCCACACACACTGACTCTCACTGGGATACGGGTCCCACACACACTGACTCTCACTGGGGTAGGGGTCCCACACACACGGACTCTCACTGGGGAACGGGTCCCACACACACTGACTCTCACTGGGGTACGGGTCCCACACACACTGACTCTCACTGGGGTACGGGTTCCACACACACGGACTCTCACTGGGGTACGGGTCCCACACCCACTGACTCTAACTGGGGTACGGGTCCCACACACACTGACTCTCACAGGGATACGGGTCCCACACACACTGACTCTCAGTGGATTCCGGGTCCCACACACACTGACACTCACTGGGGTACGGGTCCCACGCACACTGACTCTCACTGGGGTACGGGTCCCACACACACTGACTCTCACTGGGGTACGGGTTCCACACACACTGACTCTCACTGGGGTACGGGCTCCACACACACTGACTCTCACTGGGGTACGGGTCCCACACACACTGACTCGCACTGGGGTACGGGTTCCACACACACTGACTCTCACTGGGGTACGGGCTCCACACACACGGACTCTCACTGGGGTACGGGTTCCACATACACTGACTCTCACTGGGGTACGGGTCCCACACACACTGACTCTCACTGGGATACAGCTCCAGATACACTGACTCTCACTGGGGTACGGGTCCCACACACACTGACTCTCACTGGGGTACGGGTTCCACACACACTGACTCTCACTGGGGTACGTGTCCCACACACACTGACTCTCACTGGGGTACGGGTCCCCCACACACTGACTCTCACTGGGGTACGGGTCCCACACACACTGACTCTCACTGGGGTAAGGGTCCCACACACACTGACTCTCACTGGGGTACGGGTCCCACACACACTGACTCTCACTGGGGTACGGGTCCCACACACACTGACTCTCACTGGGGTACGGGTCCCACACACACTGTCACTGGGGTACGGGTCCCACACACACTGACTCTCACTGGGGTGCGGGTTCCACACACACTGACTCTCAGTGGATTCCGGGTCCCACACACACTGACTCTCACTGGGGTACGGGTTCCACACACACTGACTCTCACTGGGGTACGGGTCCCACACACACTGACTCTCACTGGGGTACGGGTCCCACACACACTGACTCTCACTGGGGTAAGGGTCCCACACACACTGACTCTCACTGGGGTACGGGTCCCACACACACTGACTCTCACTGGGGTACGGGTCCCACACAAACTGACTCTCAATGGGGTACGGGTCCCACACACACTGTCACTGGGGTACGGGTCCCACACACACTGACTCTCAGTGGATTCCGGGTCCCACACACACTGACTCTCACTGGGGTACGGGTTCCACACACACTGACTCTCACTGGGGTACGGGTTCCACACACACTGACTCTCACTGGGGTACGGGTTCCACACACACTGACTCTCACTGGGCTACGGGTCCCACACACACTGACTCTCACTCGGGTACGGCTCCCACACACACTGACTCTCACTGGGGTACGGGTCCCACACACACTGACTGTCACTTGGGTACGTGTTCCACATACACTGACTCTCACTGGGGTATGGGTCCCACACACAATGACTGTCACTGGGGCACGGATTCCACACACACTGACTCTCACTGGGGTACGTGTCCCACCCACACTGACTCTCACTGGGGTACGGGTCCCACACACACTGACTCTCACTGGGGTACGGGTCCCACACACACTGACTCTCACTGGGGTACGGGTCCCACACACACTGACTCTCACTGGGATACGGGTCCCACACACACTGACTCTCACTGGGGTACGGGTCCCACACACACTGACTCTCACTGGGGTACGGGTTCCACACACACTGACTCTCACTGGGGTACCGGTCCCACACACACTGTCACTGGGGTACGGGTCCCACACACACTGACTCTCACTGGGGTACGGGTCCCACACACACTGACTCTCACTGGGGTACGGGTTCCACACACACTGACTCTCACTGGGGTACGGGTCCCACACACACTGACTCTCACTGGGGTACGGGTTCCACACACACTGACTCTCACTGGGGTACGGGTCCCACACACACTGTCACTGGGGTACGGGTCCCACACACACTGACTCTCACTGGGGTGCGGGTTCCACACACACTGACTCTCAGTGGATTCCGGGTCCCACACACACTGACTCTCACTGGGGTACGGGTTCCACACACACTGACTCTCACTGGGGTACGGGTCCCACACACACTGACTCTCACTGGGGTACGGGTTCCACACACACTGACTCTCACTGGGCTACGGGTCCCACACACACTGACTCTCACTCGGGTACGGCTCCCACACACACTGAATCTCACTGGGGTACGGGCTCCACACACACGGACTCTCACTGGGGTATGGGTCCCACACACACTGACTGTCACTGGGGTACGTGTTCAACATACACTGACTCTCAGTGGGGTATGGGTCCCACACACAATGACTGTCACTGGGGCACGGATTCCACACACACTGACTCTCACTGGGGTACGGGTCCCACACACACTGACTCTTACTGGGGTTCGGGTCCCACACACACTGACTCTCACTGGGGTACGGGTCCCACACACACTGACTCTCACTGGGGTACGGGTCCCACACACACTGACTCTCACTGGGATACGGGTGCCACACACACTGACTCTCACTGGGGTACGGGTCCCACACACACTGACTCTCACTGGGGTACGGGTTCCACACACACGGAGTGTCAATGGGGAACGGGTCCCACACACACTGACTCTCACTGGGGTATGGGTCCCAGACACTGACTCTCACTGGGGTACGGGTCCCACACACACTGACTCTCACTGGGGTACGGGACCCACACACACTGACACTCACTGGGGTAAGGGTCCCACACACACTGACTGTCACTGGGGTACGGGTCCCACACACACTGACTCTCACTGGGGTATGGATCCCAGACACTGACTCTCACTGGGGTACGGGTCCCACACACAGTGACTCTCACTGGGGTATGGGTCCCAGACACTGACTCTCACTGGGGTACGGGTCCCACACACACTGACCCTCACTGGGGTACGGGTCCCACACACACTGACTCTCACTGGGGTACGGGTTCCACACACACAGTGACTCTCACTGGGGTACGGGTCCCACACACACTGACTCTCACTGTGGTACGGGTCCCATACACACTGACTCTCACAGGGGTACGGGTCCCACACCCACTGACTCTCACTGGGGTACGGGTCCCACACAAACTGACTCTCACTGGGGTACGGGTCCCACACACACTGACTCTCACTGGGATACGGGTCCCACACACACTGACTCTCACTGGGGTACGGGTCCCACACACACGGACTCTCACTGGGGAACGGGTCCCACACACACTGACTCTCACTGGGGTACTGGTCCCACACACACTGACTCTCACTGGGGTACGGGTTCCACACACACGGACTATCACTGGGGTACGGGTCCCACACCCACTGACTCTCACTGGGGTACGGGTCCCACACACACGGACGCTCACTGGGGTATGGGTTCCACACACACTGACTCTCACTGGGGTACGGGTTCCACACACACTGACTCTCACTGGGGTACGGGTTCCACACACACTGACTCTCACTGGGATACAGCTCCACACACACTCGCTCTCACTGGGGTAGGGGTTCCACACACACTGACTCTCACTGGGGTACAGCACCACACACACTGACTCTCACTGGGGTACGGGTCCCACACACACTGACTCTCACTGGGGTACGGGTCCCACACACACTGACTCTCACTGGGGTACGGGTCCCACACACACTGACTCTCACTGGGATACGGGTCCCACACACACTGACTCTCACTGGGATACAGCTCCAGATACACTGACTCTCACTGGGGTACGGGTCCCACACACACTGATTCTCACTGGGGTACGGGACCCACACACACTGACTCTCACTGGGGTACGGGTTCCACACACACTGACTCTCACTGGGGTACGTGTCCCCCACACACTGACTCTAACTGGGGTATGGGTCCCACACACACTGACTCTCACTGGGGTACGGGTCCCCCAACACACTGACTCTCACTGGGGTACAGGTCCCACACACACTGACTCTCACTGGGGTACGGGTCCCACACACACTGACTCTCACTGGGATACGGGTCCCACACACACTGACTCTCACTGGGGAACGGGTCCCACACACACGGACTCTCACTGGGGAACGGGTCCCACACACACGGACTCTCACTGGGGAACGGGTCCCACACACACGGACTCTCACTGGGGTACGGGTCCCACACCCACTGACTCTCACTGGGGTACGGGTCCCACACACACGGACTCTCACTGGGGTATGGGTTCCACACACACTGACTCTCACTGGGGTACGGGTTCCACACACACTGACTCTCACTGGGGTACGGGTTCCACACACACTGACTCTCACTGGGATACAGCTCCACACACACTGACTCTCACTGGGGTAGGGGTTCCACACACACAGACTCTCACTGGGGTACCGGTTCAACACACACTGACTCTCACTGGGATACGGGTCCCACACACACTGACTCTCACTGGGATACAGCTCCAGATACACTGACTCTCACTGGGGTATGGGTCCCAGACACTGACTCTCACTGGGGTACGGGTCCCACACACACTGACTCTCACTGGGGTACGGGACCCACACACACTGACACTCACTGGGGTAAGGGTCCCACACACACACTGACTGTCACTGGGGTACGGGTCCCACACACACTGACTCTCACTGGGGTATGGATCCCAGACACAGACTCTCACTGGGGTACGGGTCCCACACACACTGACTCTCACTGGGGTACGGGTCCCAGACACTGACTCTCACTGGGGTACGGGTCCCACACACACTGACTCTCACTGGGGTACGGGTCCCACACACACTGACCCTCACTGGGGTACGGGTCCCACACACACTGACTCTCACTGGGGTACGGGTCCCACACACACTGACTCTCACTGGGGTGCGGGACCCACACACACTGACACTCACTTGGGTACGGGTTCCACACACACAGTGACTCTCACTGGGGTACGGGTCCCACACACACTGACTCTCACTGTGGTACGGGTCCCATACACACTGACTCTCACAGGGGTACGGGTCCCACAACCACTGACTCTCACTGGGGTACGGGTCCCACACACACGGACTCTCAGTGGGGTATGGGTTCCACACACACTGACTCTCACTGGGGTACGGGTTCCACACACACTGACTCTCACTGTGGTACGGGTCCCACACACACGGACTCTCACTGGTGTACAGGTCCCACAAACACTGACTCTCACTGGGATACGGGTCCAACACACACGGACTCTCACTGGGATACAGCTCCACACACACTCGCTCTCACTGGGGTAGGGGTTCCACACACACTGACTCTCACTGGGGTACCGGTTCAACACACACTGACTCTCACTGGGATACGGGTCCCACACACACTGACTCTCACTGGGATACAGCTCCAGATACACTGACTCTCACTGGGATACGGGTCCCCCACACAGTGACTCTCACTGGGGTACGGGTCCCACACACACTGACTCTCACTGGGGTACGGGTCCCACACACACTGACTCTCACTGGGGTACAGCGCCACACACACTGACTCTCACTGAGGTGCGGGTTCCACACACACTGACTCTCACTGGGGTACGTGTCCCACACACACTGACACTCACTGGGGTAAGGGTCCCACACACTGACTCTCACTGGGGTACAGCGCCACACACATTGACTCTCACTGGGGTACAAGTCCCACACACACTGACTCTCACTGGGGTAGGGGTTCCACACACACTGACTCTCACTGGGGTACGGGTCCCACGCACACTGACTCTCACTGGGGTACGGGTCCCACACACACTGACTCTCACTGGGGTACGGGTCCCACACACACTGACTCTCACTGGGGTACGGGTCCAACACACACTGACTCTCATTGGGGTATGGGTCCCAGACACTGACTCTCACTGGGGTACGGGTCCCACACACACTGACTCTCACTGGGGTACGGGACCCACACACACTGACACTCACTGGGGTAAGGGTCCCACACACACTGACTGTCACTGGGGTACGGGTCCCACACACACTGACTCTCACTGGGGTATGGATCCCAGACACTGACTCTCACTGGGGTACGGGTCCCACACACACTGACTCTCACTGGGGTACGGGTCCCACACACACTGTCACTGGGGTACGGGTCCCACACACACTGACTCTCACTGGGGTGCGGGTTCCACACACACTGACTCTCAGTGGATTCCGGGTCCCACACACACTGACTCTCACTGGGGTACGGGTTCCACACACACTGACTCTCACTGGGGTACGGGTTCCACACACACTGACTCTCACTGGGGTACGGGTTCCACACACACTGACTCTCACTGGGCTACGGGTCCCACACACACTGACTCTCACTCGGGTACGGCTCCCACACACACTGACTCTCACTGGGGTACGGGTCCCACACACACTGACTGTCACTTGGGTACGTGTTCCACATACACTGACTCTCACTGGGGTATGGGTCCCACACACAATGACTGTCACTGGGGCACGGATTCCACACACACTGACTCTCACTGGGGTACGTGTCCCACCCACACTGACTCTCACTGGGGTACGGGTCCCACACACACTGACTCTCACTGGGGTACGGGTCCCACACACACTGACTCTCACTGGGGTACGGGTCCCACACACACTGACTCTCACTGGGATACGGGTCCCACACACACTGACTCTCACTGGGGTACGGGTCCCACACACACTGACTCTCACTGGGGTACGGGTTCCACACACACTGACTCTCACTGGGGTACGGGTCCCACACACACTGTCACTGGGGTACGGGTCCCACACACACTGACTCTCACTGGGGTACGGGTCCCACACACACTGACTCTCACTGGGGTACGGGTCCCACACACACTGACTCTCACTGGGGTACGGGTCCCACACACACTGACTCTCACTGGGGTACGGGTCCCACACACACTGACTCTCACTGGGGTACGGGTCCCACACACACTGTCACTGGGGTACGGGTCCCACACACACTGACTCTCACTGGGGTGCGGGTTCCACACACACTGACTCTCAGTGGATTCCGGGTCCCACACACACTGACTCTCACTGGGGTACGGGTTCCACACACACTGACTCTCACTGGGGTACGGGTCCCACACACACTGACTCTCACTGGGGTACGGGTTCCACACACACTGACTCTCACTGGGCTACGGGTCCCACACACACTGACTCTCACTCGGGTACGGCTTGCACACACACTGACTCTCACTGGGGTACGGGCTCCACACACACGGACTCTCACTGGGGTATGGGTCCCACACACACTGACTGTCACTGGGGTACGTGTTCAACATACACTGACTCTCACTGGGGTATGGGTCCCACACACAATGACTGTCACTGGGGCACGGATTCCACACACACTGACTCTCACTGGGGTACGGGTCCCACACACACTGACTCTTACTGGGGTTCGGGTCCCACACACACTGACTCTCACTGGGGTACGGGTCCCACACACACTGACTCTCACTGGGGTACGGGTCCCACACACACTGACTCTCACTGGGATACGGGTGCCACACACACTGACTCTCACTGGGGTACGGGTCCCACACACACTGACTCTCACTGGGGTACGGGTTCCACACACACGGAGTCTCAATGGGGAACGGGTCCCACACACACTGACTCTCACTGGGGTATGGGTCCCAGACACTGACTCTCACTGGGGTACGGGTCCCACACACACTGACTCTCACTGGGGTACGGGACCCACACACACTGACACTCACTGGGGTAAGGGTCCCACACACACTGACTGTCACTGGGGTACGGGTCCCACACACACTGACTCTCACTGGGGTATGGATCCCAGACACTGACTCTCACTGGGGTACGGGTCCCACACACACTGACTCTCACTGGGGTACGGGTCCCAGACACTGACTCTCACTGGGGTACGGGTCCCACACACACTGACTCTCACTGGGGTACGGGTCCCACACACACTGACCCTCACTGGGGTACGGGTCCCACACACACTGACTCTCACTGGGGTACGGGTTCCACACACACAGTGACTCTCACTGGGGTACGGGTCCCACACACACTGACTCTCACTGTGGTACGGGTCCCATACACACTGACTCTCACAGGGGTACGGGTCCCACACCCACTGACTCTCACTGGGGTACGGGTCCCACACAAACTGACTCTCACTGGGGTACGGGTCCCACACACACTGACTCTCACTGGGATACGGGTCCCACACACACTGACTCTCACTGGGGTACGGGTCCCACACACACGGACTCTCACTGGGGAACGGGTCCCACACACACTGACTCTCACTGGGGTACTGGTCCCACACACACTGACTCTCACTGGGGTACGGGTTCCACACACACGGACTATCACTGGGGTACGGGTCCCACACCCACTGACTCTCACTGGGGTACGGGTCCCACACACACGGACGCTCACTGGGGTATGGGTTCCACACACACTGACTCTCACTGGGGTACGGGTTCCACACACACTGACTCTCACTGGGGTACGGGTTCCACACACACTGACTCTCACTGGGGTACGGGTCCCACGCACACTGACTCTCACTGGGGTACGGGTCCCACACACACTGACTCTCACTGGGGTACGGGTCCCACACACACTGACTCTCACTGGGGTACGGGTCCAACACACACTGACTCTCATTGGGGTATGGGTCCCAGACACTGACTCTCACTGGGGTACGGGTCCCACACACACTGACTCTCACTGGGGTACGGGACCCACACACACTGACACTCACTGGGGTAAGGGTCCCACACACACTGACTGTCACTGGGGTACGGGTCCCACACACACTGACTCTCACTGGGGTATGGATCCCAGACACTGACTCTCACTGGGGTACGGGTCCCACACACACTGACTCTCACTGGGGTACGGGTCCCACACACACTGTCACTGGGGTACGGGTCCCACACACACTGACTCTCACTGGGGTGCGGGTTCCACACACACTGACTCTCAGTGGATTCCGGGTCCCACACACACTGACTCTCACTGGGGTACGGGTTCCACACACACTGACTCTCACTGGGGTACGGGTTCCACACACACTGACTCTCACTGGGGTACGGGTTCCACACACACCGACTCTCACTGGGCTACGGGTCCCACACACACTGACTCTCACTCGGGTACGGCTCCCACACACACTGACTCTCACTGGGGTACGGGTCCCACACACACTGACTGTCACTTGGGTACGTGTTCCACATACACTGACTCTCACTGGGGTATGGGTCCCACACACAATGACTGTCACTGGGGCACGGATTCCACACACACTGACTCTCACTGGGGTACGTGTCCCACCCACACTGACTCTCACTGGGGTACGGGTCCCACACACACTGACTCTCACTGGGGTACGGGTCCCACACACACTGACTCTCACTGGGGTACGGGTCCCACACACACTGACTCTCACTGGGATACGGGTCCCACACACACTGACTCTCACTGGGGTACGGGTCCCACACACACTGACTCTCACTGGGGTACGGGTTCCACACACACTGACTCTCACTGGGGTACGGGTCCCACACACACTGTCACTGGGGTACGGGTCCCACACACACTGACTCTCACTGGGGTACGGGTCCCACACACACTGACTCTCACTGGGGTACGGGTTCCACACACACTGACTCTCACTGGGGTACGGGTCCCACACACACTGACTCTCACTGGGGTACGGGTTCCACACACACTGACTCTCACTGGGGTACGGGTCCCACACACACTGTCACTGGGGTACGGGTCCCACACACACTGACTCTCACTGGGGTGCGGGTTCCACACACACTGACTCTCAGTGGATTCCGGGTCCCACACACACTGACTCTCACTGGGGTACGGGTTCCACACACACTGACTCTCACTGGGGTACGGGTCCCACACACACTGACTCTCACTGGGGTACGGGTTCCACACACACTGACTCTCACTGGGCTACGGGTCCCACACACACTGACTCTCACTCGGGTACGGCTCCCACACACACTGACTCTCACTGGGGTACGGGCTCCACACACACGGACTCTCACTGGGGTATGGGTCCCACACACACTGACTGTCACTGGGGTACGTGTTCAACATACACTGACTCTCACTGGGGTATGGGTCCCACACACAATGACTGTCACTGGGGCACGGATTCCACACACACTGACTCTCACTGGGGTACGGGTCCCACACACACTGACTCTTACTGGGGTTCGGGTCCCACACACACTGACTCTCACTGGGGTACGGGTCCCACACACACTGACTCTCACTGGGGTACGGGTCCCACACACACTGACTCTCACTGGGATACGGGTGCCACACACACTGACTCTCACTGGGGTACGGGTCCCACACACACTGACTCTCACTGGGGTACGGGTTCCACACACACGGAGTCTCAATGGGGAACGGGTCCCACACACACTGACTCTCACTGGGGTATGGGTCCCAGACACTGACTCTCACTGGGGTACGGGTCCCACACACACTGACTCTCACTGGGGTACGGGACCCACACACACTGATACTCACTGGGGTAAGGGTCCCACACACACTGACTGTCACTGGGGTACGGGTCCCACACACACTGACTCTCACTGGGGTATGGATCCCAGACACTGACTCTCACTGGGGTACGGGTCCCACACACACTGACTCTCACTGGGGTACGGGTCCCAGACACTGACTCTCACTGGGGTACGGGTCCCACACACACTGACTCTCACTGGGGTACGGGTCCCACACACACTGACCCTCACTGGGGTACGGGTCCCACACACACTGACTCTCACTGGGGTACGGGTTCCACACACACAGTGACTCTCACTGGGGTACGGGTCCCACACACACTGACTCTCACTGTGGTACAGGTCCCATACACACTGACTCTCACAGGGGTACGGGTCCCACACCCACTGACTCTCACTGGGGTACGGGTCCCACACAAACTGACTCTCACTGGGGTACGGGTCCCACACACACTGACTCTCACTGGGATACGGGTCCCACACACACGGACTCTCACTGGGGAACGGGTCCCACACACACTGACTCTCACTGGGGTACTGGTCCCACACACACTGACTCTCACTGGGGTACGGGTTCCACACACACGGACTATCACTGGGGTACGGGTCCCACACCCACTGACTCTCACTGGGGTACGGGTCCCACACACACGGACGCTCACTGGGGTATGGGTTCCACACACACTGACTCTCACTGGGGTACGGGTTCCACACACACTGACTCTCACTGGGGTACGGGTTCCACACACACTGACTCTCACTGGGATACAGCTCCACACACACTCGCTCTCACTGGGGTAGGGGTTCCACACACACTGACTCTCACTGGGGTACAGCACCACACACACTGACTCTCACTGGGGTACGGGTCCCACACACACTGACTCTCACTGGGGTACGGGTCCCACACACACTGACTCTCACTGGGGTACGGGTCCCACACACACTGACTCTCACTGGGATACGGGTCCCACGCACACTGACTCTCACTGGGATACAGCTCCAGATACACTGACTCTCACTGGGGTACGGGTCCCACACACACTGATTCTCACTGGGGTACGGGACCCACACACACTGACTCTCACTGGGGTACGGGTTCCACACACACTGACTCTCACTGGGGTACGTGTCCCCCACACACTGACTCTAACTGGGGTATGGGTCCCACACACACTGACTCTCACTGGGGTACGGGTCCCCCAACACACTGACTCTCACTGGGGTACAGGTCCCACACACACTGACTCTCACTGGGGTACGGGTCCCACACACACTGACTCTCACTGGGATACGGGTCCCACACACACTGACTCTCACTGGGGTACGGGTCCCACACACACGGACTCTCACTGGGGAACGGGTCCCACACACACGGACTCTCACTGGGGAACGGGTCCCACACACACGGACTCTCACTGGGGTACGGGTCCCACACCCACTGACTCTCACTGGGGTACGGGTCCCACACACACGGACTCTCACTGGGGTATGGGTTCCACACACACTGACTCTCACTGGGGTACGGGTTCCACACACACTGACTCTCACTGGGGTACGGGTTCCACACACACTGACTCTCACTGGGATACAGCTCCACACACACTGACTCTCACTGGGGTAGGGGTTCCACACACACAGACTCTCACTGGGGTACCGGTTCAACACACACTGACTCTCACTGGGATACGGGTCCCACACACACTGACTCTCACTGGGATACAGCTCCAGATACACTGACTCTCACTGGGGTATGGGTCCCAGACACTGACTCTCACTGGGGTACGGGTCCCACACACACTGACTCTCACTGGGGTACGGGACCCACACACACTGACACTCACTGGGGTAAGGGTCCCACACACACACTGACTGTCACTGGGGTACGGGTCCCACACACACTGACTCTCACTGGGGTATGGATCCCAGACACAGACTCTCACTGGGGTACGGGTCCCACACACACTGACTCTCACTGGGGTACGGGTCCCAGACACTGACTCTCACTGGGGTACGGGTCCCACACACACTGACTCTCACTGGGGTACGGGTCCCACACACACTGACCCTCACTGGGGTACGGGTCCCACACACACTGACTCTCACTGGGGTACGGGTCCCACACACACTGACTCTCACTGGGGTGCGGGACCCACACACACTGACACTCACTTGGGTACGGGTTCCACACACACAGTGACTGTCACTGGGGTACGGGTCCCACACACACTGACTCTCACTGTGGTACGGGTCCCATACACACTGACTCTCACTGGGGTACGGGTCCCACACCCACTGACTCTCACTGGGGTACGGGTCCCACACACACGGACTCTCAGTGGGGTATGGGTTCCACACACACTGACTCTCACTGGGGTACGGGTTCCACACACACTGACTCTCACTGTGGTACGGGTCCCACACACACGGACTCTCACTGGTGTACAGGTCCCACAAACACTGACTCTCACTGGGATACGGGTCCAACACACACGGACTCTCACTGGGATACAGCTCCACACACACTCGCTCTCACTGGGGTAGGGGTTCCACACACACTGACTCTCACTGGGGTACCGGTTCAACACACACTGACTCTCACTGGGATACGGGTCCCACACACACTGACTCTCACTGGGATACAGCTCCAGATACACTGACTCTCACTGGGATACGGGTCCCCCACACAGTGACTCTCACTGGGGTACGGGTCCCACACACACTGACTCTCACTGGGGTACGGGTCCCACACACACTGACTCTCACTGGGGTACAGCGCCACACACACTGACTCTCACTGAGGTGCGGGTTCCACACACACTGACTCTCACTGGGGTACGGGTTCCACACACACTGACTCTCACTGGGGTACGTGTCCCACACACACTGACTCTAACTGGGGTATTGGTCCCCCACACTGACTCTCACTGGGGTACAGCGCCACACACATTGACTCTCACTGGGGTACGAGTCCCACACACACTGACTCTCACTGGGGTAGGGGTTCCACACACACTGACTCTCACTGGGGTACGGGTCCCACGCACACTGACTCTCACTGGGGTACGGGTCCCACACACACTGACTCTCACTGGGGTACGGGTCCCACACACACTGACTCTCACTGGGGTACGGGTCCAACACACACTGACTCTCATTGGGGTATGGGTCCCAGACACTGACTCTCACTGGGGTACGGGTCCCACACACACTGACTCTCACTGGGGTACGGGACCCACACACACTGACACTCACTGGGGTAAGGGTCCCACACACACTGACTGTCACTGGGGTACGGGTCCCACACACACTGACTCTCACTGGGGTATGGATCCCAGACACTGACTCTCACTGGGGTACGGGTCCCACACACACTGACTCTCACTGGGGTACGGGTCCCAGACACTGACTCTCACTGGGGTACGGGTCCCACACACACTGACTCTCACTGGGGTACGGGTCCAACACACACTGACCGTCACTGGGGTACGGGTCCCACACACACTGACTCTCACTGGGGTACGGGTCCCACACAAACTGACTCTCACTGGGGTGCGGGACCCACACACACTGACACTCACTTGGGTACGGGTTCCACACACACAGTGACTCTCACTGGGGTACGGGTCCCACACACACTGACTCTCACTGTGGTACGGGTCCCATACACACTGACTCTCACAGGGGTACGGGTCCCACACCCACTGACTCTCACTGGGGTACGGGTCCCACACACACGGACTCTCAGTGGGGTATGGGTTCCACACACACTGACTCTCACTGGGGTACGGGTCCCACACACACTGACTCTCACTGGGGTCCGGGGCCCACACACACTGACTCTCACTGGGGTACGGGTCCCACACACTGACACTCACTGGGGTACGGGTCCCACACACACTGACTCTCACTGGGGTACGGGTCCCACGCAAACTGACTCTCACTGGGGTATGGGTCCCACACACACTGACTCTCACTGGGGTACGGGTCCCACACACACTGACTCTCACTGGGGTACGGTTCCCACACACACTGACCCTCACTGGGGTACGGGTCCCACACAAACTGACTCTCACTGGGGTACGGGTCCCACACACACTGACTCTCACTGGGGTACGGGTCCCACACACACTGACTCTCACTGGGGCACGTGTCCCATACACACTGACTCTCACTGGGGTACGGGTCCCACACACACCGACTCTCACTGGGATACAGCGCCACACAAACTGACTCTCACTGGGGTACGGGTTCCATACACACTGACTCTCACTGGGGTACGGGTCCCACAAACACTGACTCTCACTGGGGTACGGGTTCCACACACACTGACTCTCACTGGGATACAGCTGCACACACACTGACTCTCACTGGGATACAGCTCCACACACAGACTGTCACTGGGGTACAGGCCCCACACACACTGACTCTCACTGGATTCTGGGTCCCACACACACTGACTCTCACTGGGGTACGGGTCCCACGCACACTGTCTCTCACTGGGGTACGGGTCCCACACACACTGACTCTCACTGGGGTACGGGTCCCACACACACTGACTCTCACTGGGGTATGGGTCCCACACACACTGACTCTCACTGGGGTACGGGCTCCACACACACTGACTCTCACTGGGGTACGGGTCCCACACACACTGACTCTCACTGGGGTACGGGTCCCACACACACTGACTCTCACTGGGATACGGGTCCCCCACACAGTGACTCTCACTGGGGTACGGGTCCCACACACACTGACTCTCACTGGGGTACGGGTCCCACACACACTGACTCTCACTGGGGTACAGCGCCACACACACTGACTCTCACTGAGGTGCGGGTTCCACACACACTGACTCTCACTGGGGTACGGGTCCCACACACACTGACTCTCAGTGGATTCCGGGTCCCACACACACTGACACTCACTGGGGTACGGGTCCCACGCACACTGACTCTCACTGGGGTACAGCGCCACACACACTGACTCTCACTTTGGTACGGGTCCCACACACACTGACTCTTACTGGGATACGGGTCCCACACACACTGACTCTCACTGGGGTACGGGTCCCACACACACTGACTCTCACTGGGGTACGGGTCCCAAACACACTGACTCTCACTGGGGTCCGGGTCCACACACACTGACTCTCACTGGGGTACGGGTTCACCACACACTGACTCTCACTGGGATACGGGTCCCACACACACTGACTCTCACTGAGGTACCGATCCTCACACACTGACTCTCACTGTGGTACGGGTCCCACACACAATGATTCTGATTGGGGTACGGGTCACACACACACTGACTCTCACTGAGGTACCGATCCTCACACACTGTCTCTCACTGGGGTACGGGTCCCACACACACTGACTCTCACTGGGGTACGGGTCCCACACACACTGACTCTCACTGTGGTACGGGTCTCACACACAATGATACTGATTGGGGTACGGGTCCCACACACACTGACTCTCACTGGGGTACGGGTCCTACACACACTGACTCTCACTGGGGTATGGTTCCCACACACACTGACTCTCACTGGGGTACAGCACCACACACACTGACTCTCACTGAGGTACGGGTCCCACACACACTGACTCTGACTCGGGTACGGGTCCCACACACACTGACTCTCACTGGGGTATGGGTCCCACACACACTGACTCACACTGGGGTACGGGTCCCACACACACTGACTCTCACTGGGGTACGGGCTCCACACACACTGACTCTCACTGGGGTACGGGTCCCACACACTGACTCTCACTGTGGTACGGGTCCCACACACACTGACTCTCACTGGGGTACGGGCCCCACACACACTGACTCTCACTGGGGTACGGGTCCCACACACACTGACTCTCACTGGGGTACAGGTCCCACACTCACTGACTCTCACTGGGGTACGGGTCCCACACACACTGACTCTCACTGGGGTACTGGTTCACCACACACTGACTCTCACTGGGATACGGGTCCCACACACACTGACTCTCACTGGGGTACGGGTCCCACACACACTGACTCTCACTGGGGTACGGGTCCCACACACACTGACTCTCACTGGGGTACGGGTTCCACACAAACTGACTCTCACTGGGGTACAGCACCACACACACTGACTCTCACTGGGGTACGGGTCCCACACACACTGACTCTCACTGGGGTACGGGTCCCACACACACTGACTCTCACTGGGGTACAGGTCCCACACACACTGACTCTCACTGGGGTACGGGTCCCACACACACTGACTCTCACTGGGGTACGGGTCCACACACACTGACTCTCACTGGGGTACGGGTTCACCACACACTGACTCTCACTGGGATACGGGTCCCACACACAATGATTCTGATTGGGGTACGGGTCCCACACACACTGCCTCTCACTGGGGTACGGGTCCCACACACACTGACTCTCACTGGGGTACGGGTCCCACACACACTGACTCTCACTGGGGTATGGTTCCCACACACACTGACTCTCACTGGGGTACAGCACCACACACACTGACTCTCACTGAGGTACGGATCCGCACACACTGACTCTCACTGTGGTCCGGGTCCCTCACACACTGACTCTCACTGGGGTACGGGTCCCACACACACTGACTCTCACTGGGGTACGGGTCCCACACACACTGACTCTCACTGGGGTACGGGTCCCACACACACTGACTCTCACTGGGGTATGGTTCCCACACACACTGACTCTCACTGGGGTACAGCACCACACACACTGACTCTCACTGGGGTACGGGTCCCACACACACTGACTCTCACTGGGATACGGGTCAAACACACACTGACTCTCACTGGGGTACGGGTCCCACACACACTGACTCTCACTGGGGTACGGGTTCCACACACACTGACTCTCACTGGGGTACAGCGCCACACACACTGACTCTCACTTTGGTACGGGTCCCACACACACTGACTCTTACTGGGATACGGGTCCCACACACACTGACTCTCACTGGGGTACGGGTCCCACACACACTGACTCTCACTGGGGTACGGGTCCCACACACACTGACTCTCACTGGGGTCCGGGTCCCACACACACTGACTCTCACTGGGGTATGGTTCCCACACACACTGACTCTCACTGGGGTACAGCACCACACACACTGACTCTCACTGGGGTACGGGTCCCACACACACTGACTCTGACTAGGGTACGGGTCCCACACACTGACTCTCACTGGGGTATGGGTCCCACACACACTGACTCTCACTGGGGTACGGGTCCCACACACTGACTCTCACTGGGGTACGGGCTCCACACACACTGACTCTCACTGGGGTACGGGTCCCACACACTGACTCTCACTGGGGTACGGGTCCCACACACACTGACTCTCACTGGGGTACGGGCCCCACACACACTGACTCTCACTGGGGTACAGGTCCCACACACACTGACTCTCACTGGGGTACAGGTCCCACACTCACTGACTCTCACTGGGGTACGGGTCCCACACACACTGACTCTCACTGGGGTACCGGTTCACCACACACTGACTCTCACTGGGATACGGGTCCCACACACACTGACTCTCACTGGGGTACGGGTCCCACACACACTGACTCTCACTGGGGTACGGGTCCCACACACACTGACTCTCACTGGGGTACGGGTTCCACACAAACTGACTCTCACTGGGGTACAGCACCACACACACTGACTCTCACTGGGGTACGGGTCCCACACACACTGACTCTCACTGG
Organism: Scyliorhinus torazame; assembly: GCF_047496885.1. Classification (NCBI taxonomy): domain Eukaryota; kingdom Metazoa; phylum Chordata; class Chondrichthyes; order Carcharhiniformes; family Scyliorhinidae; genus Scyliorhinus; species Scyliorhinus torazame. The sequence goes on along the minus strand of NC_092717.1, from coordinate 255,587,660 downwards.
GGTACGGGTCCCACACACACTGACTCTCACTGGGGTACGGGTCCCACACACACTGACTCTCACTGGGGTACGGGTCCCACACACACTGTCACTCACTGTGGTAGGGGCCCCACACACACTGCCTCTCACTGGGGTACGGGTCCCACACACACTGACTCTCACTGGGGTACGGGTCCCACACACACTGACTCTCACTGGGGTACGGGTCCACACACACTGACTCTCACTGGGGTACGGGTTCACCACACACTGACTCTCACTGGGATACGGGTCCCACACACAATGATTCTGATTGGGGTACGGGTCCCACACACACTGCCTCTCACTGGGGTACGGGTCCCACACACACTGACTCTCACTGGGGTACGGGTCCCACACACACTGACTCTCACTGGGGTATGGTTCCCACACACACTGACTCTCACTGGGGTACAGCACCACACACACTGACTCTCACTGAGGTACGGATCCGCACACACTGACTCTCACTGTGGTACGGGTCCCACACACACTGACTCTCACTGGGGTACGGGTCCCACACACACTGACTCTCACTGGGGTACGGGTCCCACACACACTGACTCTCACTGGGGTACGGGTCCCACACACACTGACTCTCACTGGGGTATGGTTCCCACACACACTGACTCTCACTGGGGTACAGCACCACACACACTGACTCTCACTGGGGTACGGGTCCCACACACACTGACTCTCACTGGGGTACGGGTCCCACACACACTGACTCTGACTAGGGTACGGGTCCCACACACACTGACTCTCACTGGGGTATGGGTCCCACACACACCGACTCTCACTGGGGAACGGGTCCCACACACACTGACTCTCACTGGGGTACGGGTCTCACACACACTGACTCTCACTGGGGTACGGGTCCCACACACACTGACTCTCACTGGGGTATGGGTCCCAAACACACTGACACTCACTGGGGTACGGGTCCCACACACACTGATGTCACTGGGGTACGGGTCCCACACACACTTACTCTCACTGGGGTATGGGTCCCAGACACTGACTTTCACTGGGGTACGGGTCCCACACACACTGACGCTCACTGGGGTACGGGACCCACACACACTGACTCTCACTGGGGTACGGGTCCCACACACACTGACTCTCACTGGGGTATGGGTCCCAGACACTGACTCTCACTGGGGTACGGGTCCCACACACACTGACTCTCACTGGGGTACGGGACCCACACACACTGATTCTCACTGGGGTATGGGTCCCAGACACTGACTCTCACTGGGGTACGGGTCCCACACACACTGACTCTCACTGAGGTACGGATCCTCACACACTGACTCTCACTGTGGTACGGGTCCCACACACAATGATTCTGATTGGGGTACGGGTCCCACACACACTGACTCTCACTGGGGTACGGGTCCCACACACACTGACTCTCACTGGGGTACGGGTCCCACACACACTGACTCTCACTGGGGTATGGTTCCCACACACACTGACTCTCACTGGGGTACGGGTCCCACACACACTGACACTCACTGGGGTACGGGTCCCACACACACTGACTCTCACTGGGGTACAGCACCACACACACTGACTCTCACTGGGGTACGGGTCCCACACACACTGACTCTCACTGGGGTACGGGCCCCACACACACTGACTCTGACTAGGGTTCGGGTCCCACACACACTGACTCTCACTGGGGGACGGGTCCCACACACACTGACTCTCACTGGGGTACGGGTCCCACACACACTGACTCTCACTGGGGTACGGGTCCCTCACACACTGACTCTCACTGGGGGTACCGGTTCACCACACACTGACTCTCACTGGGATACGGGTCCCACACACACTGACTCTCACTGGGGTACGTCTCCCACCCACACTGACTCTCACTGGGGTACGGGCCCCACACACACTGACTCTCACTGGGGTACGGGTTCCACACAAACTGACTCTCACTGGGGTGCAGCACCACACACACTGACTCTCACTGGGGTACGGGTTCCACACACACTGACTCTCACTGGGGTCCGGGTCCCACACACACTGGCTCTCACTGGGGTACGGGTCCCACACACACTGACTCTCACTGGGGTACGGGTCCCACACACACTGACTCTCACTGGGGTATGGGTCCCACACACACTGACTCTCACTGGGGTACGGGTCCCCCACACACTGACTCTCACTGGGGTACGGGTTCCACACACACTGACTCTCACTGGGGTACGGGTCCCACACACACTGACTCTCACTGGGGTACGGGTCCCACACACACTGACTCTCACTGGGGTACGGGTCCCCACACACTGACTCTCACTCGGGTACGGGTTCCACACACACCGACTCTCACTGGGGTACGAGTCCCACACACACTGACTCTCACTGGGGTACGGGTTCCACACACACCGACTCTCACTGGGGAACGGGTCCCACACACACTGACTCTCACTGGGGTACGGGTCCCCCACACACTGACTCTAACTGGGGTACGGGTTCCACACACACTGACTCTCACTGGGGTACGGGTCCCACACACACTGACTCTCACTGGGGTACGGGTCCCACACACACTGACTCTCACTGGGGTACGGGTCCCCCACACACTGACTCTCACTCGGGTACGGGTCCCACACACACTGACTCTCACTGGGGTACGAGTCCCACACACACTGACTCTCACTGGGGTACGGGTTCCACACACACCGACTCTCACTGGGGAACGGGTCCCACACACACTGACTCTCACTGGGGTACGGGTCTCACACACACTGACTCTCACTGGGGTACGGGTCCCACACACACTGACTCTCACTGGGGTATGGGTCCCAAACACACTGACACTCACTGGGGTACGGGTCCCACACACACTGATGTCACTGGGGTACGGGTCCCACACACACTGACTCTCACTGGGGTATGGGTCCCAGACACTGATTTTCACTGGGGTACGGGTCCCACACACACTGACTCTCACTGCGGTACGGGTCCCACACACACTGACTCTCACTGGGTTTCGGGTTCCACACACACTGACTCTCACTGGGGTATGGGTCCCAGACACTGACTCTCACTGGGGTACAGGTCCCACACACTCTGACTCTCACTGGGGTACGGGACCCACACACACTGACTCTCACTGGGGTACCGGTTCACCACACACTGACTCTCACTGGGATACAGGTCCCACACACACTGACTCTCACTGCGTGACCCACGAAGTTTAAAGGCGTTTTCTTGATATTTTTGCCCTGTTCCTGAATTAATGACTTCCCATGTCGGTGCAACATCGTGGGCCGAAGGGCCTGTACTGCGCTGTATTGTTCTATGTTCTACGGTCTCTGTAATGTCCACAGAAAATTGACCCAAACATTAATTGCCCTCAGCAACAATTCCAATTGCTAATTACAGCTGAATTAATAACTGCTGTATTAATAATTTACAGCTAATCACCGGCCCATTGATTCATTAGTTGTCCCAGAGTCATTAACTATTTGTATTGATGGAAAATTACCTCCACATTTTTTAATTAGATGCATCAATCACTGTCCCACTTCATTTCCTGATATCAATTACCTCCAGAGGTCAGCTGGTTGGAAAAACCCATCTGGTTGACTGATGTCCTGGGTGGGAATCTGCCCCCCTCCCCCAGACTGACCAAGATGCGACTCCAGACCCTCAGAGGAAGTGGCCCCTGAAATGGTCCCTCACCAACCTCACCAACCTCTTCCCACAGTCATTGTCATTTTTTAATGATCCTATTACTTTGCATGGTTGGTAATTGTCCTGTTATTAATGATCATATTGTTACTAAATTCATTATCACATTGTAATCCTGACGGTTATTCCTAACTGCAATGTCCTGACTGGGGGCTGTGCCAGGGGTGAGTCGGCCTGTTTGCGCTGTGTGTTACTAACCTGGAGAATGATGTGTGGCTCAGACTGTGGATACTGACAGTACGTGTCTCTGTCCCCGCTCCACACTCCTCCTCCCTGCTGCCTTCTCCCTACTCCAGCCTCCCTCTCTCCCTTATTTAGTCCCAGCCCAGACATTCCTCCCACTTGTCCAGTTTATCCCACCCAGGGGGCGCTGTAAATCCCCAGCTTCAGGACACATCCCACACTGTGAACTGAGAAAACAGCTGGAGGTCAGAGAGGGAGAACAAATAGAGAGGGAGATAGAGAGAGGGAGGGGGGGAAGAGAGAGGGAGGGGGGGAAGGGGGGGGAGGGGGGGAAGAGGGAGGGGGGGAGGGGGGGAAGAGGGAGGGGGGGAGGGGGGGAAGAGGGGGGGAGGGGGGGAAGAGGGAGGGGGGAGAGGGGGAGGGGGGGGGGGGAAGAGGGAGGGGGGGAGAGGGGGGGGGGAGAGGGGGAGGGGGGGGGGGAAGAGGGAGGGGGGGAGAGGGGGGGGGGAGGGGGGGAAGAGGGAGGGGGGGAGGGGGGGGGGAGGGGGGGAAGAGGGAGAGGGGGGGAAGAGGGGGAGAGGGGGGGAAGAGGGGAAGAGGGAGGGGGGGAGAGGGGGGGAGAGGGGGAGAGGGGGGGGAGAGGGGGGGAAGAGGGGAAGAGGGGGGGAGGGGGGGAAGAGGGGGGGAGGGGGGGAGGGGGGGAAGAGGGAGGGAGGGGAGGGAGGAGGGAAGAGGGAGGGAGGAGGGAAGAGGGGGGGGGGAAGAGGGAGGGAGGGAAGAGGGAGGGAGGGAGGAGGGAGGGAGGGGGAAGAGGGAGGAGGGAGGGAGGGGGGAAGAGGGAGGGGGGAGGGGGGGAAGAGGGAGGGGGGGAGGGGGGGAAGAGGGAGGGGGGGAGGGGGGGAAGAGGGAGAGGGGGGGAGGGGGGGAAGAGGGAGGGGGGGAGGGGGGGAAGGGGGAGGGGGGGAAGAGGGAGGGGGGGAGGGGGGGAAGGGGGAGGGGGGGAAGAGGGAGGGGGAAGAGGGAGGGGGGAGGGGGGGAAGAGGGAGGGAGGGAGGGGGGAGGGGGGGAAGAGGGAGGGGGGAAGAGGGAGGGAGGGAGGGGGGGAGGAGGGAGGGAGGGGGGGAGGGGGGGAAGAGGGAGGGGGGGAGGGGGGAGGGGGGAGGGGGGGGGGGAGGGGGGGAGGGGGGAGGGGGGGGGGGAGGGAGGGAGGGGGGGAGGGGGGGAAGAGGGAGGGGGGAGGGGGGAGGGGGGGGGGGAGGGGGGGGGGGGAGGGGGGGGGGGGAGGGGGGGGGGGGGGAGGGGGGGGGGGGGAGGGGGGGGGGGGAGGGGGGGGGGGGGAGGGGGGGAGGGGGGGAGGGGGGGGGGGGGGAGGGGGGGAGGGGGGGAGGGGGAGGGAGGGAGGGGGGGGAGGGAGAGGGGGGGAGGGGGAGGAGGGAGGGGGGGGAGGAGGGGGGGGGGGGGAGGGGGGGAGGGGGGGAGGGGGGGGGGGGGTGGGGGGAGGGGGGGAGGGGGAGGGAGGGAGGGGGGGGAGGGAGGGGGGGGAGGGAGGGAGGGGGGAGGGAGGGAGGGGGGGGGAGGGAGGGGGGAGGGGGAGGAGGGGGGGGGGAGGGAGGGAGGGAGGGGGGGGGGGGGAGGGAGGGGGGGGGGGGGGGGGAGGGAGGGGGGGGGAGGGAGGAGGAGGGGGGGGGAGGGAGGGGGGGGGAGGAGGGAGGGGGGGAGGAGGGAGGGGGGGAGGAGGGAGGGAGGGGGGAGGGAGGAGGGGGGGGATGGAGGGAGGGGGGAGGGAGGGAGGGGGGGGGGGAGGGAGGGAGGGGGGGGAGGGAGGGAGGGAGGGGGGGAGGGGGGGGGGAGGGAGGGGGAGGGAGGGGAGGGGGGGAGGGAGGAGGGGAGGAGGGGGAGGGAGGAGGGGTGGAGGGGGAGGGGGGGAGGAGGGGGGAGGGGGGAGGAGGGGGGGAGGGGGGAGGGAGGTGGGGGGGGGGAGGGGGGGAGGGAGGAGGGGGGGGGAGGGGGGGAGGGTGGAGGGGGGGAGGGAGGAGGGGGGGTGGAGGGAGGGGGGAGGAGGGAAGGGGTGGGAGGAGGGAAGGGGGGGAGGAGGGTGGGGGGGGTGGGAGGGGGGGAGGGGGGGAGGGGGGAGGGAGTGGGGGGGAGGAGGGGAGGGAGGGGGGGGAAGAGGGGAGGGAGGGGGGGGAAGAGGGAGGGAGGGGGGAAGTGGGTGGGAGGGGGAAGAGAGTGGGAGGGGGAGAGGTGAGGGAGGGGGAGGGGGGAGGGAGGGAGGGGGGGAAGAGGGATGGGGGAAGAGGGAGGGTGGGGGGGAAGTGGGAGGGGGGGAAGAGGGAGGGAGGGGGGGAAGAGGGGAGGGAGGGGGGGATGAGGGAGGGAGGGGGGGATGAGGGAGGGAGGGGGGGGAAGAGGGAGGGAGGGGGGGAAGAGGGAGGGGGGAGGAGGGAGGGGGGGGAAGAGGGAGAGAGGGGGGGGGAGGGAG